>NC_091743.1:61990978-62138478 GCF_043380555.1 Nothobranchius furzeri | reverse complement strand
CATGTTTTTATTTTATCTGGATTTTTGAAAATGATCTGAAGGTGTTCACATGAAGACAAATGGGCTTCTTTGACTCTCTCGTATTCCAGTCAGACAAAGCTCCTCGGATGAGAAGTGAAGCATTGGAGAAGTCCAGTTGCCTTCATTTGAACCTCTTCGGATAACCATTACCTGGATGACCGAGAACCTTCACACACAAATTTTTAAAGATTGTTTATTTTTTAACAATTTGTAACAAAAGTCATTAAGCATCATCGTAGATAGTCTAAAGAGCCACTTGTGGCTCCAGAGCCGCAGGAGCAGACCCCTGGTCTATGCATTGAGCTTTGGGCATAAGGTTGAACCATCATTCGGTTTAAACACTTTCTTATCTATTATCCAAAAAATGAACAAGTAAAAACATCTGTCAGCTGGGACTAGAGCCTATTTTATAACGGGGTAACATGTAATCGGGGATGCTCTGGCACACGTACTCACCTCAGTATCCTGACTCTCACTGTTCCAGCGAGGATTCAGGTGTGCAACACGTGCGCTCAGCGTGGTGGACACTGCGTAACGGGCCTCCCCTTCATACTGTGAGACGCCATTGTCTACTGCATCCACTTCCTCAACAAAGTTCTCGTACAGCTGCAGGGTGGGGAGAAAAAGAAAGGTAACATAACAGGCTGTGGACGTGGAATCAGAGTTTACATTGCTGTTGAACATAAAACATGTTAGCCTGGGAAATATATGCAGCGGGATTCAGACGTACCAAAAACCACATCTGTATTTTATGGTTAAATCATAAAAGGAGGAAAAGATGCAGAGAAAGAAGCGGAGACACATTTAGTACAGAGGAATCGACTCCTCCTCGGTACACGGGAAGGTCAATCACCAAAGAGCTGACATTTTACACGTCTTGCAAGAGAAACTAAGCTTCAGGGCAGAAATTGAGGCCCGCCATGTCTGAGCTAACTAGGTCATGAAAAGAACATGAAATAAATAAAGTCTGAGCGGCAAGTGGAAGGATTCCTTGCAGCTTTAAACCCACTGAAACGCCAAAAGGACAAAGATGATGTGAGGTTAATAGCATTAATATTTATGCTGACCAAAGATTTGGATGCTTTAAATTGCCCATCCCTTTTAAAGCAGAGAGCAAATACCCTTTATGGCTCAGATGTCTGGAGGCATTGAAGTCATTAGTTTGTATATAGTCAAACATGCAGAATGCTGGAAACTAAACTGCAAAGAAAACAGATGAAGAACGTTAAACTATGGAGGTTTTATTTTACAATTTAATGTAATCTCCTTAGTAACTGATTACTTTTAATAACTTGAATCTTCAGGAAATCTGCATCTTTCACATGGAGCTCGTCAGTTAAGAAAATCTGTTTTAATTTAAAGTTTTTAAGGAAAATGTTTCGATATCTTTTACCGTTTAGTAAATAAAACAGAATCCCTCTTGATACACAAGCTGACAGAAATCTGTTACCTTTCTCGGCTCACCTTATCATAAAGAGCCTCCAACTGTCTGTCGTCTTCTTTCAGCTGCGTCAGCTGGGCCAGCAGGCGACGGCCAAAGTGGAGGTAGACCAATCCAGCGGAGCTGAGCTTTGTTACCCACTGCTTCTCTGGACACAGACTGTGGAATGTTTCAGAAAATGTCCTGAAGAAATAAAATAAATAAAAGACAAACGTTATTTATGGTTCTGACAAATAACGAGGTTAAACCAGGACAGTCTTATTCACAAAAGTAGTTTGGCTTGAAAACTTCATTTGGGTTATTGAAATTATTTAAAGTGTGTGTGTGTGCGGGGGGGGGGGATGATGGAACGTTTCGCTACTGTGTGTCTCCGGGGGGGGGGGGGTAGCCATGGCACAGTGTCACTCCTGAGCCTATAGGGGACACACTGTTTATTTTTCGGTATCAGCAAATATCAGTTATCGGCCAAAACAATGACATTAATATCAGATATCGGTATCAGATATAACGGCCGGCCGATGTATTACATTTTTTCTATATCAGTCAATATTATTTTTCAAAGTTAATAACAATTTGTTTTCTTTATCAGGCACCTAGGTGGCCAGCTGCCACCACTAATAGACTGATGAAAGGACCCAAAAGACCCCAACACACCATTTTTTTAGTTTTGAGTTTGTTTCATATTTGAATTTCAATAAATATTACGAGATTTATTGATTTATTTATATTGCACACAGTGAATTTTCAGTTGCCTTCTACAATCAATGTGCAGCTAAAACGTGTATATATCGGCCTTAATAATCGGCTTTACATATCGGCAACAAAACTCTTAAAAATCAGTATCAGCATCGGCCTTAAAAAGATCCCATATCGACCGGCCTCTAATTATCATTTATATTTTCCGTTTTTCTCTCAGCACCAACACAGCATGGCCTGGAAGGAAATAACCAGTCCACACACACACGCACACACACAAACACACACACACACACACACACACACGCCTGGGTAAATAATTCTTATAGACACAAAAAAGTTAACATTTAGGAGTTAGTGATTTTCAAGGGTATAGCTAAATGTTTTTACTTATTTATTAAAACAATCCATTGAAATATTTAATAATATTAACTTTCATTTTGTGTGTGCGTGTGCGTGTGTGTGTGTGTGTGTGTGTGTGTGTGTGTGTGCGTGCGCGTGTGTGTGTGTGTGTGTGTGTGTGTGTGTGTGTGTGTGTGTGTGTGTGTGTGTGTGTGTGTGTGTGTGTGTGTACAGCTAACCTATCCCAGAAATGGCACATTCACTAATCTTCTGAAAACCAAAGGTCCATGTTAGGACCAAGACCCAATCCTAAGACGATGGACTCGCTGTTTTAGGCTTAGGGGTGAGGTTTATACATAAGATGTGAATTGAGTTTTTATTACAGTTAAGTTTGGGAATAATACACTGTTAGGGTTGGGGGTTAGGGGAATGGGGGTAAGTACCACTTGACAATCGAGGGTCTTTCTGGCTCTGAACCACTCAGAGCCACCATTCAACTTTTGCAGGACTCGGGGGGGACTGGCCGGAGGTGGGGGTAACAAAGACCCTAAGATTGGCGCAAAGCATCATGGGTAAAAACAATCAAACATCACTCACGGCCAAGGAAGTGGGGTCTTAGCTTAGCCACTGCGGCTAATCCCCCCCCCCCCCCCCCCCCATTTGTGGCCATGCCCGATCCAACGGTACCACCCCCGAGTCTCTACGACCTTCCGTTCCGGAGATATCCGCCATTGAAGTCGTCCCATTGAAACGAATGGGAGCCGGGTGACTGAAAAATTTCTAAGTGCCAGAGGCCAAATCCTTCTCCCAGAAACCTCATAGGTGCACATTTCAGAGCATTTGGAGTCCAATGGTACCTACTTTGGGTTAGGCATAAATGCAGATACTAAAATGAATGGAAGTCAATACAAAGTCCTAATATGGACAGTTATACAAGATTGTGTGTGCTTTGTTGGGAGGGCTCCAGTGCCGCTGGTCAAAACATTCAGCCATAATTAGGAAGCTCAACTACAGCCGAGTGGAAAACAAACCGTTAAATGAATGAGTGACATACTGGGATGGTGGGGGGTAATCACGGCCATTAAAGAGGCTAATTGGCTGAGCTACGGCATTTCTACACGGATAATCAGGATACAGAAGCAGACGAGAGAGAGAGTGAGACATCACAGACTCAAATGGAGAATTTTCAAGCATGTTTCTAATAGCCAAACAGAAATCTGAGGATCTGTAGCCATGACATCAGTTAGAACACCGTCACCTCTGCTTCATTTTTGCACATATAATTTTCTTGTTAAAAACTTTTAAATGAAAAGGCAGCAAATATTTCAACACATAGTAAAAGTCTATTGATGCTTACATTTGAGAGGAGTTTGTATTTTTTAAAGTTTGCATGAAATGTAAAGCTTGAGATTAAGGATAATTTGTGTGTTTGATCCGTCTTCAATCCATCACGGAAGGTTCTCTTTAAAAACTCAGCAGGGTTGGAAATGAAAATTCAAGCCAATTTCTGGTTTCCCCCTCCCCCCCCTGCAGATATAAGAAGCACTGAAATGCTTTTAACACATAAAAGGAAAAGGAAGAAGTGGGTTTTCCTCGTTTTTCACTAAGAGAAAACTGAAACCAGCAGGAACTCGAGAACAAAAGCTTTAAATTGATCCGCTAACTTGTGCTCCCATCAGCTGCAGATGCCTAACCGTTCTTTTCTGCTCCTTCTTCAACTTCCTCTAGTTTCTAACTCACTTGCATCCTTCCCTTCTATCTCAGCCATCGGTGCATGTGAGTGAGCGACAGTGACATTCTCCTGTGGCCTCTGATGGTGTCACAGCAGCTTCTGTGGCTCGTGCACAACCAGCACGGGTGGTGGTGCTCCATTGAAAGAGCGCTAATTATCACTAACCGCCTGCCAGGAAGAGAACTGTGACATATCTCAGTCACGGTGGCCACGAAGACTTTTTCTGGTTATCAGTGGGACATTTAGCTCACAAGACACCTGGAATGGGCAGATTACTCCAACGTGACAAGACTTCCAGTGTAACCATTCCAAGGAAGTTGTGCTTGGGAAACATGGAAACGGTTTGTTTATGTTTCATACAGCAAAGGCACGTTGATATTTACAAATCAGGAGTCCAAGGGGGAAAAGTATTGTCACATCTTTGAACATTAGAGAGGTTAAAGTACCTCTAGTTATTATATCTTAATACTAAAAAGAGACAATGACAGTTTTCTCATATGATTATGTCAGTGCCGAAAAGGTCCTGGTGTAATAAATGAGACTAATTAAGGTGTCTGGATCAATGAGCCTGTTGGGAATATTAAATTACACCTGTTATCAGAAGCTTCATGTCAAAACATCTGACCTGAAAGAAGCAACTTGTAATAAATCACCATGTTTCAAACACACACATTCAAAAAAGGAATCTAATAAACTGGCCTAACTGTCAACAGGATGGTAACACTAATAAATACATACAGAAGGAGAATTTTAGAAGATCAGGAAAGAAATGGAGGGATATGGATTTTTTTAAATCAAAAATATTTAACATTACTAAGATTTAGAGAAATTATCTGTACACAATATCAAATGTCAAGATTTTCTGCTTCTTTAAGAGGTATTGCAGAAGAACAATGAAATGAAGTTGCAGATATCCTCAAGTGTGTTTAGTGATACTTGTAAAAACTGTTAGTTGATTGAATATTGGTTTAAAATCCATCACTGTTAATCAATAAACTGGATTACCACTGCAGCCCAAGATTAATAGGAAATACCAAGTACTACTAATAATAAGTTCAGCTACCTCTGATGATGGTCATAGCGATGTCTCTTTGGGTCAAATTCTCCTCCCACATCGACAACAATGTCACATTCAGCCAAGAGAGCCGAGTCCCTGGTCCGAACAATGTCAGCATCCTGAAGAAATAAATGAAAAAAAATTCCTGATTTGATTGTGTGCATTAGGGGGGCTTGTGTATGCAAACAATATCACTATTGTTAATGTGACTGTAACTGCAGACCTAAACCCATTTCAATATTGACTCATTTATTTATGTGTGTGTGTGTGTGTGTGTGTGTGTGTGTGTGTGTGTGTGTGTGTGTGTGTGTGTGTGTGTGTGTGTGTGTGTGTTTCTACTCAACATATGAGAAATGCAGTGTATTTTTTGCACCTACCAAGTACTCCGGTAGCTGCTGGAGGAAGAAACAAGCCAAGCCATATATATATATATATATATATATATATATATATATATATATATATATATATATATATATATATATATATATATATATATGTACATATATATATATTTATAGTATCTTCTCCCCGGTGTCGTGAAAAGTATCGAATTGCAATAATTTCACCAATACACATCCCTAATACATATAAAAGTATCTATCATATCTTTTTTAAATTTTTATTTAGAATATAATTGTATCATTTTAATCTTAAAAAAAATTTTTATTCGAGGCGTTTAAAAGAAGAATTTCTTAAAGAGTCTGGAGAACTACATTGATTAGAAAAGATTACAACAAATATAAAATTGAAAGAAGAAAATTAGAGCCGAGTTAAATTTTTGGATTAAGGATAAAAATTTAATTCAGTGGCAAATGTCTATTTTTTAACCCAATAAATAAAGGCTGAGTATCATTAAAAAATACCACATAGGACCATTTAAGTGGATATTGAATGTGACTAAATGACCTTTTCTGTGGCATTTGCTTCTAAAGAGCACACATCAGGTTTCTTCGCTTGATTGATTCGGATTTCTGTGCAACACCACCCCCTTTTGATCAATGAACGTATGACAGGTAGCAGTGACGAAAATAAAAGGACAAAGTTAAGGCGATTGATTCTTTTTTTTTTTTCAAGAATAAAGATTTTAGCATCATGAAAATTGCGAAGGTTTCATAAAGCTGATACATGTGTGAACTTGTGTTTCCACTCAACAGATGAGAAATGCAGTGTATTTTTTGCACCTACCGCGTACTCCGGTAACTGCTGGAGGAAGAAACAAGCCAAAACTTCATCGCAGTGAAAGGTTCCGTTGTGTGTTCCGATCTTTTTAAAGGTCATGTTATCAGTCTCTGTTCGGATTCTTTTCGGTGAACTTGACATGAATCGTTTCCCTGAACGAAAATAGTCTACAGAGCACAGATAAAACCAGCTAGCTTGTGAAAATAGTCGCTGTGAGTTACACACTGGTGTCTTAGTGGCTGTGGAGGGGTTAACCTTTGATACCCGAAATGCAACCACGAACCCACGCCACATCCATGCAGCAAAAGAGACGTCCACAATGAAGACCGATGGCGGACGGATTTGGCAGACGGACCGGATGAATGTGACAGCCGGACCGGATATGGGCTGTGTCTCAATTCAGGGTCTGCATCCTACCTCGGCCGGATTCGTCGGCCGGTTACGTCACAGCGCCGCGACTCGGCCTGTCCCAATTCGAAGACTCCTTCAAATGCGGTCGACGAATGCGGCCTTCTTTTCGCCTGAATGAAGGATGGGTCGGGTGTATCCTTCAATAGGTAGCATTTCCCAAGATGCCTTGCGGGCCGGCCGGCAGAAAAACTTAAAAACAATGGCGGACAGTGAAGCGGGAGCTGTCGGAGAGGATTGCGCATATAAATGTAAGTATAAACTTGAAAAATGTCAGTTTAAGGACTTTTTGTGATACATGAACGTTATTTTAGTTAGAAATGTTACAGTAAAAGTGCTTGTATTGCGGTCTCGGCTCGTATGTTCGGCCGCGCTCGGTGTCGTACTTCTCCCACTACGTTTCCCCCTGATTTTAATAGAAGTTTGTATTTTAGGACCAAAAGAGAAAACCAGGGAATTTATTAAGCTTAGGGCGGAGATGGACCACATGATCACCGGAGCAAAGTATTCGGCGGCTGTGGCATGGAGGTACAATAACATCTCATATTTCAAAAACTCGTTTGAGTATATTTTTTTCTGCGAAAACATGAAAGGAATAACCCGTTGTCCTCTTTTCTCTTCCTGTTTCTTTTCTTACATGTTTGTTAAGACTATTCTGGAGAAAATGGGCATCCAGGGGAAGGTGCCAGCGATGAGCTTCTGGAGCTGATCTGGGAGGACATGAGGCTGCAGAGCAGCAGAGAGCACAGGAGAGAAGGAAGAACTTTGACAGCTTTTTACTTTGCTAGAAAAAAATGGTTAATGAAGATTAAACATGTACATATAAAAGAAATATCTAAATAAAATCAGTTCTGCATTAAACTCTTGAATTTTATTTTTGTTTACAAATGAGAATTGTTTACTAGAGGGTATCCTCTGGGTCTTGAAAAGTCTTAAAAGGTGATAAATCGGTTTTGGTCAAATTAAGACCCTTAGAAAGTATTAAAAACTTATCACATCTTTGCTCAGGCTCAGCTAGTCTAAAGTATTTTCTCTGAATTAGCTCTCCAACAGTCAAGGAAATGATTAACCCCCAGAGACCCACGGTTGTAGTATCACAACATCAGATTTAAGTCTACAAAAATAAACCTTCCCCATTTTTTTTCTTTTTAAAACCACATTTACATTGCTAATAGGTCCTATTCAGTTCTGCAACACTATTGGCTGTTAAAATGTGTAAATAGGCCCGTTTATCTGGCCTCCTAGAACAACATGTGAAAGGTTAAAAATATTTTGCAGTTGTTTTCTAAATTTGGGTTTCTGGGGGTTAAAAAGCTAAATAAAACGTCGAGCTCCATCGTTTAAGGTTCCTTCTGCCCAGCGGTTCCACGGTTGCTAGGCGACGGAACGTTCGCCGAGGGAGTTCATGAAGGCTAGGCCTGTCCAAATTCACAGCCGTTAACATCCGGTCTACCCGGCCGACGGAGGACGCAGCCCACGTCGGCCGGGTGGGCTGGGTCCTTCGAAGGATGCAGACCCTGAATTGAGACACAGCCATGGTGCGTTTGTCAAGCAAACTGGAGATTCCTTAACAAGAAGCTTTTATTTTGCGTTTCTCTTGCTTACTTTTAAACATTTTGAACGATCGATGTCCTAAAAGTAATATTAATGAAAATTCTACCTAAGTAAACTCATGAACGAGTTATTTATTTTATTGTATTTATAAAATTTAACACTAGATGGTGGTATAAGACTAAAATAATAATATTAAATATGGAGAACCCAAATTATCATGCGAACCTAAACCTTTGGGTCTAAACTAAATTTAAAATTCCTAAATTACATTCAATAACACTCACCAAAACTGAATGACTGTGAATAGACTAAAACTATTAGAAATGTGTGATTTTTCTTTTTTACATATTAAGTTGTTTGTTTTTTTGTTATTTTCTTTCTTTTTTTCCCTACTTTCTATTGCTGGGATTATGGCTCAAGTTTCCAGCTGTTCACAACCAACTCTTAGAAATAATTACAGAAAATATGTTACATTTATTTTCTCAACAAAAATATTTTAGTCCAGATATCAAAGAAGCTTATATTCATATAAACGACACAAATTTTGTTTTAATCTATTTGCTATTTTTTGTTTTGTTTTGTTTGTTTGTTTCTTTGTTTGTTTTTTAAGGCCAGAGCATGGGCCAGAGGCAAGTAACCAAAATTACTGAGTGTGTTGCTCAAGTCTCACCTTAAATCAAAGTCTCGTGGTGTTACCTTTATGGTTTATTGACGATGTAATTAATTAAGCAGATATGACCCTCTCTAATGATTGAAAGAACAGAGATAGTTTAAATTGTGCTCTATGAGTTTAATCAAATTGTCTTTTTAAACAAACCCGTTAGCCATAAGGTATTATTTGATTCTTCTGCATAGGATCGTTCATGACCATTGTTAATATCCTGTCTGGTGTTGAGTGACATTTCGTACTAAAATGTTGCATGTAACTGTGCAATTTCTATTTTCATTTTGTAAATAAATAATGTGCTAAAGGAGAAGACGTTTTGGGTTTATGGCCACCAGGAAGTGCTGTGCCTCACAGATCTGCTCCATCACAAATTACTCTCTCGCCCCAGTCAGGTTGACAAGTCTTTATTTTAGCTTAATGAAATCAATAATCATTGATTTATTGTGAGGGAGTCCATTTTCCTGAGAGGTCTGAATGTATCAGGTTTCTCATTGGAGGAGAAAATGCACTCAGATCAGTTATTTGTCCTCTAGTAACCAAATTGAAGCTTTAAACATTAGCTTTCTCATTTTAGTTACTTATATTCATTTGGTAAACCGATTTTTGACCCAAACAGGAGACTTCAAGTTAAAACAAGACTGCCTGATAGAAGAAAATAATTAAATAAACTCTTGTTAAAATAATGAGAGAAATAATAATCTGTTGTTTATTTAGGTCAAGAAAAAATATTTAAATTCTAAGGAAACTGTTTTTCTTCCCCCCAACTTTTTACTCTTAGTTTTTCCACAGTGAAATGAATGAATACCTTTAATTGTTGTATTCTAGCTATTATCAGCACCATGGACTGCACACACCCCAGTGATGCTCCATTTAGCTGCTGCTAACATTTGAGCACCACTTTTTCATTAATAACGTGTCTAGAAGTAAGAAAAGCAACAACTCAAACAAACAAATAAGAAGTATTTTTTCATTAGTGACGCACATTTATACAGGTTTCTATCTCCCCCGGTCAATCACATAATTATGAGCTTTTTGGGACTTTCGCTCCATCACAGTATCATATAAAATTATAATCATCTCTTTGCTGAACAAATTACTCTTAATACTGCTAATACGCCATCCGGTGAAGTGGGTAATTTGCATATCCCAGTATAATTGGACACTGGTATTCCTCAGGAATTCAAATTTGGGAAACAACGCTGTTCAGAAAAAATCAGACAAATTGCAGGTTATATTTTTTTTTTGGGTGAACGGACAAAGGAAGAATGAAAGATTTGACTTGTCCTTAATCTTGACTAAATTAAAAGGGGTCATATCATGGAAAATCCACTTTTTGAAGCTTTTTACCATGTTGTGTTTACCATATTGTCATTTCCTTATGAGAAATATCCCCAACCCAGTTTTTGGCAGAATTCATGCATTTTCCTACCTCAGCTTCAATTTGATCCATATAAAGGTTTTTCCTGCATCCAGGGAAAAGTAGCCAACTTGCATCATCTCTTCACCACTTCATCATTTCCTCCTCTCACTGAATCTGGTCTGGTCTCTGTTCTGAAACGTAGATATTCTGACAAATAATTTCTGCATAGGGGACAAAACACTTCTGTTAAAACCATGCGTCCTGTCTACAAAGACAAACATATTTGCCAACTCAGAAGATGTGTGTTAGGTGACCATTGTTTTGTAACAGACTTGGTAGTACAGTGGTTAGTACGGTGGCCCTGAAGTGCAAACCACAAAAACAAATCACTTAACGCAACAATAAATTGAAACATGCAACAACAAATCACTTAATGCAAAAACAAATCACAAAACGCACAACAAATTGAAAAGCGCAACAACAAATTCACTAAACGCAAAACCAATTGTTGCATTTGGTTTATATTAATTACCTACATGATAATACTGTAGAAATATGTTGTGTATGTTTAACAAGTTCATTCTGTAGCTTAAAACATACATGAAACCATCTAAAGTTAACATGCAAGTCCTGAAAGCTTCTAGAATAAACAAAGTTACTTTACCTGAAAACGGTTGTGAACAAACGCTGCTGATGGACGTGAAGCTGCTGTAGCTCCTTAATATTCCTGCTCGATTTTCGCTAGCTTTTGCATTTTTCCTTTGCGTGTAGCTGCTGCCACGGGCGGCTGTGACGGGACCTACGGGCCACCGTAGAGGTGAAGGCTAGACTGTCCGAATTCAGAGCCGCTGACTTCCGGTTTTAGCGGTCTGGCAAGGCCAGGTCCTTGCCAGACCGGCGAGGACCCGTACTCATAAGCATCCTGCCTGTGGATTCGGACACACCCGCTGACTGCTCTTTCACATAACCACATTCGGCAGAACAACTTCCGGTTCAAAAGGCCAGCGGATCCATCATCCAATCAGTGATGCCTGTTGTTGCAGCATTGGTACCTACCTTTTCCGGTTTGTGTTTTGTTTCTGTGGTTTTCAATTTGGTTTTGCGTTTAGTGATTTGTTTTTGTGTTTAGTGAATTTGTTTTTGCGCTTTTCAATTTGTTGTGCGTTTTGTGATTTGTTTTTGCATTCAGTGACTTGTTGTTGCGTGTTTCAATTTGTTGTTGCATTATATGATTTGTTTTTGTGGTTTGCACTTCAGGGCCACTGTAGGTTAGAATGACAGACAGGCATGTTGTTTTGCTCAGGTTTGCCTCCTGGTTTTTTTAGGTGCACTTGCTAGTATGATGCTTTCAACCCATAACTGGTCAACAGTTTAAAATATAAGGACTAATATGTTTTATATTGTGTTTATTTTGCCAGTGTGAGTCCATGTGAAGTGAGCAGAGTAAATCAACTAAAATGCTGCTTTGAAATGACCAAATTCAAAGATCTTTACAGACACAAAATATGTTGTAGAATATAATCAGTAAAATAAATGATAAATTAATTAAATCTGCTTCAGCTGGCTAAATAAAATACTGCCGGCACCACCACAAGTCTAACCATCGTCAGCGCATGGCAAAATGCTTGTTTTGGTTTAGTGAGAGCAGTAGGAACTGTAATAGAATGTGTGAATGAAAAAAATGTCACACTGAAACTCAATATAAAGTTGTAAAACAGCAATGTGGTGTTTCGGCGTATTAGCGAGAAACTGCAAAATTACACATTTTAGGAGGGAAGTAAACAAAGGTAGGCCTGTAGAGCACTCGTTTAATCAATATATTTGAATGCCTTGCAAGCCGTACTTGGGGCAAAAAAAGCCCAGAAGTGCCTGAATCAGCACGAACAAGTCTGCTGCAGCAGAGAGTGGCATAACAAGGAAGGATTTCGAGTCTTATTTCCTGGTATTTGGACTTCTTACCTCGAATAGCAATGCAACTTTACTACTATGTTTGCTCTGCGACATGGATGTTTTATCTCCACAAACAACACAAGCCTGGAGGAGTTTCTGCCGTGTGGTTGGGTTGCTATTGCTAACAGTTAGCATCTGCTAGCTGAGACGTTCTCTGCTGTTTCCTGGATGCTAAACCAACAACAGCCATCCCTTGTCCATGAATGCTAAGTGACAGTGTGACATAGATCTGTCAGGTTTTTCTACTCCTAGAGTTTCACCGTCTATTTTCTGTCAGAAGCTACTGGAGGAGATGGGTGTAGGAGACTTTTTCGTGTTATGCCTGCATGAAAATCTCAGAGTGACCAATTATAATCAGAAATAATCATTAAAAATGTTTTCCACACTTTTGATGAAAAACAAAATAAACTTCAGCGAGTTTCACAAAAAACAAGGAAAAGCTGCCTTTTTTCTGACTGAGAAAATATTTTATTAACAATTCAACTTTTACATAACATATTTTTTATTTATATTGTAGTGTTGCCATGAATTTCAGAGGATAAAATCAGTATTTGGTAAATCACACCAAGCTCTACTTGCATAAACAGAAAAAAACATCGACTACCTCCTCTCAAAGGTTCAGTGAGTCATGGTCACGACAAGAAAAAGCTTGGAGAAAATGTCAAGCCACAGGGTTGTTCTTTATTGACCAGCCAGAGGAGTGTCAGCCCACCATCCTGCTCCGCATTGGTTTACCTCAGACCATGAGATCCAGCTGTGGGGGGTGGCTGAAGAAACGTCACTGTGCATGTGACTTTTCCCCCCTTCTCTACTTCCAGTTTTACACAGCAATGATGGGAAATGACCCGGTACTATAGCTTTCCTTAAAAGGAAGAGCGAAGCAATCGAAAGTCAATTATGTGCTGCAGCGTAAGGGGACGTCACTGAAAGGGCTGTTGTTTGTTGTATGCACTGGGTAGTATCACACAAATGGCAAAAAACTGGTTTATTCGGCAAGAGATGAGTGAATATTCTAAAGATTATGGCTAAACAATACACATAGGATGATGCGGACACATTTTCAACCTAATACATTTTAAAAATATTTGTATATTATGTCTTTGTTCAAGCATTCAATCACCTCTCCCTCCTCATTACTAAGACTCTCAAAGGAGATGTGCTGGAAAAAACCTCATCTGTTCATTTAATACTCCATGAATTAAATCACGACTTACTGCAAATTTTGACTTATGAGCTGTTTGTTCTCACTAGTTATGGCTTCTTGTTGTGATGCTTGGGGGGGTGCCGTAATCGGGACAGTTTCACCACAAAGTCAGAGCAAAAACAGCACCAGCACCACCCCCAAAAAGAAAACAGCACGAAAGAAAAAAAAATAAAATAAAGAGGTAAATATACTTATTAGCACCTCCTCTGCATCAGCTGGTGAGGTCCCACACTCGGGGGTATTTTGGAAGTGTAGTTAATGTAATGATAATCTTGAGCATGGTTTACACCTATTATCGCTTTAATTGCTACGGGTGCTGTGCAATTATACCGTTAGCAATTACATGGCTGTAGTTTACTTGCTTGTCTAAGCCTTTGGTTCCCCTTAATAGATACCCTTTATCAGTGAAGCCAGAGAAACTAACACTAATGGCTTCTTTATTGACATAATGAATTAATTATATGCCCAGCAGAGGAGTGGTGCAGGATAACGCTGATCAGAGCTGTTTAGTAGAAGTTGGTGGAGAGAAATGGAGATACTAACTCGAGAAGGGGGCCGAGGATTGAAGATGATGTAGCTGATGAAGACGCCTGAGTGCTTCTACATTAGAATGCAGAGTGCGTTCTCCCGCGTGAGTCACCCCTGCTCCTCACCATCTCTCCCACCCGCCTACCCACCTTACACCACCACCAGCAGTGCAGTCACCACCTAATATTACGCCTCTGACTTCACACCGGCTGACTGAGGATTCTGTTTCTACGGCAACATGCTCCGGGCTCCTCCCCTCTCATCTCCATTGCCTGCCCGCTCCCTTCCTCTAGTCTTCCTGACACAGAGCACGTGACTTTCAGGAAGGCTTCTCCAGCCTCCCCTTTATTGGTATTAACCCTCTCTTGACTGGGTCGCTGCCAGAGGCTCTCAGCAGCAGGCTGCACGACTCCCTCCTTGCTTCTCACAAAGCTCAGGTTTTTTTTTTATCACCGCGAAGCTCAATGCTTCATCTAAGTGTCAAAAGCACATTTGAGAGTGTGGTGTTGTCATTAGATTCTTATACTGACTGAACTGTCAACATTAGATTGCTCCACAGTGGCGGCTTGTTGTGAAAAATGTTCCCTTTTTATAAGTAATTAAACTAACAGTTGGAAAATGACTAAAATTCCCAAAATATCATTTATTTACCTTTTCCAAATCAGCAGTTTTACAGATAAAGTCAGTTATCAGATTTACAGATAAATTTGACTAATACTACTCAAATATTTGCCCAACCTTGTGAGCAGGTGCAGTCCATAATGTACTTTCCACATTTAGGTTTTTTTTTTCCAGCTTGAGTTTTCAGCTTCCAACAGACTGTGTGCCTTAAATGCACACAATGCAGCTTTTTCTGATTTTTAAAGCATTTTCTTGTGCCAGTGTGGGCCAAAAGAGGGGTGGGCAGTCCTGGTCCTCGAAGGCCGCTATCCAGCATGTTTTAGTTGTTTCTCTACATAAACACACCTGAACATAGGATTCAATCAGGAATCAGGTGTGTTGGAGCAGGGAAACAACTAAAGCATGCAGGAAAGTGGCCCTCGAGGACCAGGATTGCTCACCCCTGGGCTGACACGACCCTGTACAGAGTAAATGAAAAGTCTATCAGTCCATCTCATCCACCCCTTGTGAGCAGGATACTTCATTTCTACTTTAGCCTCTCTGGACCACTGCCCTGAAGTCTCACAGTCACGCTATACTGTACCATGTGCTATACAGAAATCCATGTTTACACATCAGAGCAGACGAGCCATACCTGGTTAGCATTTATTGTGACATGTTTATCATGCTGGAGTCTCAGAAAGACGAAGAAAACATTTATCTGATGAAGTTAAAAAAAAGGAAAAAGAACATTCGACAACAATAGGAGTCAAACAACAGTCAACATCGGCTCAGATTCATGGTTCCTGCATGTTTTAAAATCAAATATTTAGATCATGAACTCAGCTTATTTGTTCGATTTAGTGATGAACTGTAGAATCTAATGGAGGTTGAGGAAACATCTCAGCAGTTAGATTGAGGTGTTCAGGTGTTTCAATCTTTTTGGGATAAAACATATTGTGCCTGCAGGCGAGAGTAGAAAGAACACTTTGATTATTAATTTACAGACATCTGATTCAGCATTCTGAAGACATTAAGTAGTTTTTGTTTATGTTTGTGCTTGTTTACATGTTTGCCTTTTAAAGTATAGCTTTATGTTGAATATAAACACAGAGAGACACCCACAGTAGTGGGCGTACAGAGGACTGCTATCTAAATCTGCAACTTTACAGCCTTTTAGTGAGTTTCTACCCACATAGCGCCAGCTAAGAAAAGAAAAAGAAAGTGCCATGTGTGAATCTTTACTCTTGGTCTTTAAACTCGGATGAGCAATTTCTGTGCACGGTCAGCCCAGACTTTCTACAAAATGGATTTTAGCTACTGTTTGAGCCATCTTCTTCAGATTTGTGCGGTAAAGTTGTAAAGGGACAAAAGTCCATCTTAGAAAATGTTTCCTCATATGAGTAGTTTGCTGACAGGCAGCTGGTCCCTAATGTAAGTAAGTCAAATTTAATAACATTGCACTTTTTGCAGATTAAAAAAAATCACAAATGATTAAATTAGAATATTTCAGATGTTTTGGGGTGTTTCTGTTTTGTGAATTTTCTAAATGCAATAAATAATCTCACATTTGTGTTCTGGCATTGACTGCCATACTGCTGAACTCCAGTTTTTCTTTGTTTTTATCTATTCCTTTCGATTTGTGCACACATTTCAGTCATGTGATTAACTGTTATGGAAAAATATATGTTTATTAATTCTTGATCATGGACTCAACCAACTGGATGTAATATGTACTGCTCTATGCCTCTCTGCATCCTCTCATACACACACACACACACACACACACACACACACACACACACACACACACACACACACACACACACACACACACACACACACACACACACACACACACACACACACATTCTTATATTCATACACACACTGACTCCCTCTCTCACACAATGACCTCACTCCTTTTTTATCTTCCTCTCTATAAATAAAGTCTGTGAACAGATGTCCGGGGCATTTGCTTCGGCATCTTGCCACAGTTATAACTGTTTGACTTGTCTGCTCGTTGTCTCTTTCTCTCTTCACTATAGGTAATGGGTTATTGATAATAGCTAAACGTTCTGTATGCATTAACAGCACATCCGAAAACACAATCTAAATTCACAAAAGCAATTTGCACATGACTCTTTGTCTCAACTATCTGGTGGTTAAGGAACTCCACTGAGCTTGAGTTTAAAATTAATATTTTGACCATAAAAGGAAGTTTCTTGGATTGAAAAAGCTTTTAAAAACCATACGTGTTTAAGAGTTTTCTGTATTATCTTCATGCAGCATTTGAGTGTGTAGTATTGTCTTTTAAGCAATGTCAAGTGATGTAAAGGAGCAAATTCTCATCATTTATAGTTTAAAAAAGGAAAGAGGAAGCTTGGTCTCCGGCAGTGATCTCACCTGAATATTGCTTCTTTTGTCTGCCTGTCCCCTGACTGACACGTTAGTTGCATTGGTACATGCACACACACACACACACACACACACACACACACACACACACACACACACACACACACACACACACACACACACACACACACACACACACACACACACACACACACACACACACACACACGTGAATGGATGAACTTTATGAATGAAAACTCTTCTTCCTGAGCGGCAGACAGGAGGTGAGATCATCTTGTTGAAATGGAGAATCCCCCACTTGCAGCACCCTCCCACCAATCCTGGTTGGTGCCAGTCTTAATAAATCCCATCATTGGACAAAATGGATGAGCACACAGTAGTGGATGCCTGATTGATGAAAATATTGACCAAATTCATCCTCCAGCAGACTGGAAGGCATAACAAATTCACACGTTCACACTGGCGCACCTCAGATCATACATTATTATCTTTTTTCAGTAGAAATCTGAAAGAGTGCCTGTTATTCTGCTAGTTTCCAGTAAACACGCTTGCTAAGTAGAGTGCCAATTCCTTTCTTTATAATTGCTTTGGTGGATCTGATGATTGCGCACCTATTCAGCTGTGTATGAGTGAAAGTGGCGATGAGTAACTCAAGGGGCTCTCCATGAAAATCCATAAATAGGCCCTTAGCCGGAATCTGCCCTCCCCCTCACTCTCCATAGTCTACCTCCAACCACACCTCTCTCTCTCTCTCTCTCTCTCTCTCTCTCTCTCTCTCTCTCTCTCTCTCTCTCTCTCTCTCTCTCTCTCTCTCTCTCTCTCTCTCTCTCTCTCTCTCTCTCTCTCTCTCTCTCTCTCTCTCTCTCTCTCTCTCTCTCTCTCTCTCTCTCTCTCTCTCTCTCTCTCTCTCTCTCTCTCTCTCTCTCTCATGCAACCTTCTCTCCTAAATGGTCCGGGACAAGCTGTGTCCCCTTGGCATTCAGCCTTATACTGTACACTCACAACTGGAGCTCTGGACGCACGCACGCGCACACACACACGCACACACGCACACACGCACACACACACACACACACACACACACACACACACACACACACACACACACACAAAACATTCCTCTCAACATTCCCCACTGCAGGCGTCTGTTAATTCCCTCCTGCAATGTAGCATTTTACATCAGCAGTTTGGATGTATGCCACCTGTCTGTTGGATTGCTGCTTCTTTTAAAAGTCAGAGTTTTATTCCGTTTTGTCCTGACTAATATCTGCTCTCTGTGTAATCCGTCCAACTAAAATGCCTATTAATGAAAATGAACCAGTGCTGTAATGTTTTTAAAACTGAAAAAGCTTTCTAGAATGGATTTCATGGTGTGAAGCCTTGTAGTGTTGGTTCTCTGTTTGTTCCTCATGAAGAGTCCAAGCTGCAGTGATAGAAACCAGAAGCAGCCGTTCTGATCCTTTGATACTTGGATATGTGAACGTCCCTGAAGAAAAATTGTCTGGCAAGCTTATATAAATAAATTATGAAGAAATTTTTCAGGAAAAGAGAGGAACGGTAGTATTTTTTTTTTATTCGAACTGCCTTAAGACAGAAACATAGACGGTGAGAAACAGAAATAATGAATGTGTCTCTGCCCTGTTTTATGGGATATAAAAAGCAACGTAAAACATTAATGAACTCTGTTTCAGCCACGGCTTTTTGAATAGTAGTTTAAGAACTTATACATCAATATTTTAAAAAGTCTAATTACTAAAGATTGTTTCAGAAATACTGCAAATTCACTCCTTGGCTGTGTCAATTAGACTAAGTGGAATAAATGTAGGTCATCTAGTAAGTATAGGTGGGTGACTCCATTAGTATTTTCTTGTTCTAACTGAATTTATTATAGGAGGGTTTGATGTACAGTAATTTATGAAGAAATGCATTTTATTTTGTTTACCAAACAAAACAATCTGTTTCCATCATGACTTCAAATGAAAGCATTTACTGTTTTCATGCAGAGTTGTTGCGGTTTGCACGCTAGAGGTTCCCCTCTGTACATGCAGCACGATGAGGTCATTGTTATGGATTTAAATCCAGCGGGGACTTAATCTGGGAGATAAGAGCTGGATTGGGATTAAGCTCTCAAAAAAGATTGATTAATCTAACCATTTACTCTTTAAAATACAAAAGTGTGACATGAGACTGTTTCTTCCCTTTTTGCACTAATAAGGCCATTCTTATTTAGCTGGTGAGTTTTTAGGTTTATCCAGGATTTTGAGTTTTTTGTCTTCTGTGTACAAATTTCAAGCTTCTGATTTTTTTAAATCAAGATTTGGAAAAATTGTAACATGCTTAGATATTTATTTTTAAGTCTGAAGTGGTCAGGTTCCCTTTTATCTTAGAACTAAAGTGTGAGTGTGTGTGTGTGTGTGTGTGTGTGTGTGTGTGTGTGTGTGTGTGTGTGTGTGTGTGTGTGTGTGTGTGTGTGTGTGTGTGTGTGTGTATGTGTGTGTGTGTGTGTGTGTGTGTGTGTGTGTATTTGTGCGTAAGTGAGTGTGTCAGCAAAAGTTCTTGATCTTTTGATCAGTTTTCGGAATCAATCAGTTTATTTCAACATGGCCGCTCCAGTTCAGAACATAAAAACACAAATTCTATTTACCAGCTAAAGTCTTTTAATAATTTGAATAAGTGTAAATAGTTTGGAGTTGTTTCCATTATACACTCAGACTAACTTGTGTAAAATTTCTGTTTGAAACTTTGACATGAAAGTGATCTCAGCAAGTTTGACAGTTCTTGCCCTTCCAGAATGAGCCGTTTTAGGGCTCTGTCACCTTAAGAAAACGAGTTGGAGCTGGCCATGCCCAACCAAACACCCCCCTTAGACTGCTATAAGCTGAAAAACGTCGACATATGGGAGGGGGCTTGAAGTAGAGCTGCTGCTCCTCCAGCAACAGCTCTCTCATGCTTGTGAGAGGGGAATATATGGTAATTTCTCTGTTTGTGACATCACAATCGGGGACTTTTTGAAACAACTTGCTTAAGGCACATAATTGCTAAAGCTAAACACTGACCGAAAGTTGATGAATGTGTTTTTTCATGTCTTGGAGTGTTTACAGAGGCAGTAGAGATGCAGCAAAAAATAAAAATAAAAACTGTTACCTTGGCCAGCCAAACTTACTTTTGGGGGAAATGTTTGGATTCATTTGATGTTTTTATTGCAATGGTGTCAGATAAAGTTGCTCAGGGAAATAAATCACACCTGGGAAAAGTCTTCACATTTATCATCCAGCTCTCACTGTCTCCGAGAAATGGGTCAATAGAGATTGAAAATAACCTGCCCTTCAGTTTCCAGTGTGTGGCAGACGGAGATTACGGCACCAGTTACAGCGCGGGGGCGTTAATAGGGTTTGAAGGGATTTACATGGTGCTGTCCAGTCAAATGCGGCATGCTTTGGGGATGACATCATTTTGATCACCTCACATACCGGCTGACCCCTTCCACATCCTCCTCCTCCTCCTCCTGAGAGTGAAGTCTCACAAACCTCCAGCTCCACCTGAGCGCGTCTCACTGCATGGACTGCGCTCGTTACAGCGCGCATGTCTCATCTGGAGGACGCTGCTGCTATGGCACCACCTCCCTCCCTCCCTCCCTCCCTCTCATCCATCTCTTCCCTCCTCATCAGTCGTGTTTACTATAGCTAAATGAGATGCTGGTATAAGACCCTGAGTGTGCGCAGATTGCGTCGTTAAAAGGTAATGGAAACGGAGGAGGCAGTGGCAGGAAAACAAGCGAATCAAAGGAGCGAGTCTGTGTTTCACCGTTCGCTGGATTTAACGCTGCTGAGGAACCTCTCGGTGCAGATGGAGAAGAAGATGGAGCGTGGATGCTGGTGCTAGGAGCAGAAAAGGAACACTTATTTTGTAGATAATTATATTTAAACTAACCAGGAAAAGGCACGCGCTTGTATCCAACAACGATGGATCCCCGCTGAGGTAAGAATCGATGATTTGCATCAATCATTCGGAGAAACACAAGAACAGGGCAGATATATTTCACAGAAAATAAAAACAAAAACATGCTTTTATTATTCTAAACTGTCAGCGTGTTTTAGCAGTAACGTAAATCCAGGCTGTCGGTGAAGCTTCAGAGAGGAAGAGGAAACGATGCGCCTCCGACCTGTCCATGACGCACTGGCCCGTAACAGCACGCAGCCTGCCTGCAGCTCCCGCAGCTGATACCTCTACATCCATGAAGTCAGTCAGTCAGAGATTAAAAAATGGACTGTTGAGAGACAGGAGCATTCGGATGTGAATGATGACTTACACCAGATGGGTCTCAGATGTCGGGTTTGTCTTTGGCGCAGAAAATTATAATGAGGAAGATGTATCCAGACTTAAGGGATTGTGGTCATGCTTCATCTTAATGATTCCTCCTATGCTTTATTTGTATCTATATCAGTAATTTATTAATTAGAACAACATTTTTTGGGTGTGTGTATGAGTGGCAGATTCTTTAGTAAATAGTAAATGGCCTGTATTTGATATAGCGCCTTCTAGAGTCCTGTAACCCCCCCAAGGCGCTTTACAGTACAATCAGTCATTCATCCATTCACACACACATTCACACACTGGTGGGGATGAGCTACAATGTAGCCACAGCTGCCCTGGGGCGCACTGACAGAGGCCAGGCTGCCAAGCACTGGCACCACCGGTCCCTCCGACCACCACCAGCAGGCAACGTGGGTTAAGTGTCTTGCCCAAGGACACAACGACAGCGACAGACTGAGCAGGGCTCGAACCTGCAACCTTCCGATTATGGGGCGAGCACTTAACTCCTGTGCCACCGTCACCCCAGTTTAGTCTCAGTGAGAGTGTGCATTTGGCTGATCTGATACCCGCAAGACTCCTTGACATTTTATTTACTGAAGATATAAGTTTGTTGTTATAAAACAGTAAATATTAAAACCATGCAGTAAAATCGTGCTTTGTTTGCTTCCCTTCAAACTAAAAACAATAAATAATAAGTAGAATAAATTGCTCAACAAGGTTCAGACTTTCAGAGTAGAATATTGTAACATCACTGATGGGAATCAATAGTATGTCACTAAATTAATCCAAAAATACTTGTTAATAATAACAGATTTTAGTAATTCTCCAAAAGCTAAAACCTTCCACGTCCTTGCTTTGCTCATTAATGAAAGTGGAGCTGGAGACGGTTATTGAAAGAGCTTTTGTAGAAAATAAAATGTTTTCCTTTCCTCACCAAGCGTGCATTGTGCTTTTGTCCTTGGAGACGTGTGAAGCTTTGAAGAAGCCTGCAGAACTCTCTCATTATCATTGTCTATTCTTATCTTTTTTAATATAGCAGTGACATTATTCCATGTAAACAAGCAGATTGCCAAGCATTACACAGTGCAAAAATAAATATAAGAAGCCTCTTTAGTTCTGGGATGTTGTGGGTCCCATAGCGTTGTCAGCGAAGCCAAGAAGATTGATGATTGTTTTATTTCAGGATTTACAGAAACTGCCTCAGATTTTAAGCTTTTATATTTATGTTTATTTATTTGGCAGAAGCTTTTATCCAAAGCAACGTACAATTATTAACCTATAGGGCATGTTGTGAACTGTGGGGGAAACCGGAGTACGCAGAGGAAACCCACGCATGCATGGGGAGAACATGCAACTCCATGCAGAAAGGTCACAGCCGAGTTTCGAACCTGCAACCTTCTTTCTGAGTGGCAACAGTGCTAACAACTGCACCACCATGCAGCCCAACCCCCTTTTATGTCACAAATCCTCCAGTCATAACTCAGCCTTGAC
Source organism: Nothobranchius furzeri (assembly GCF_043380555.1). Taxonomy (NCBI): domain Eukaryota; kingdom Metazoa; phylum Chordata; class Actinopteri; order Cyprinodontiformes; family Nothobranchiidae; genus Nothobranchius; species Nothobranchius furzeri. The sequence continues at coordinate 62,115,552 of NC_091743.1, read as the reverse complement.
TATGTGCTTCACCAGTTTCAGCCTAAATACAAGCTTAATTATGATTATGATTATTGGACATTTGGTCCAATTATGTTTATCTTCAGAATTATTTATTTAAAACGTGTTGATTCAGGTTTAAGGGCTGATACAGATTTCTTTTTCTGGAACAGTTCTAACTTGACAGTTTATCTTAAAGGGGACATGTTATCTAAAACTCACCTTTATTATCTTTTTGTGCTGCCATGTGAGTCTCTACTGCCTCAGTAAACACCCCAAACCTGAAAACAGTTCATCTATCCGTTTTCTGTCAGTGTTTGGTTTTAGGAAATATGTGATTAAAACAAGCGATTTCAAAAAGTTTGTGACATCACAAACAGGGAAAAAAAGAACCACTTCTCACGTGCAAGAAAGAGCAGCTGGTGAATGAGCAGCAGCTCTTATCCGAGCCCCTCCCAGATATCAGAGCTTCTCAGCCTATAGCAGCCATGAGCGGAGCATTGGTAGCATGACCAGCACTAGCTTTTATTCTTAAGTTGCTTTCAAAGGATACGCCATGGTGGCACATCAAGGTAACACTGCTGCCTCGGTGTGTCCTTTGAATGTGCCTTGGCGACATTGTGAAGTGAGAATATTTCGGCATTCATGACATCAAGCTTGATAATGTTACCACAATGCTGGACTTCTGAATAAAGGTCACGCCTTTGCGCAACATATTATGATGTCTTGATCATATATGGAATGTCCACCAAGCCCCAGCTGGCAATGGTATTTAAAATGCAAGTTAAACACGAGGAGTCCATTTCACACTTGTTAACAGTATCAGCTGAGACAGCAAACTGGTGAGATGCAGAGTTCTGGGTGATTCTGTCCATTAGAGCTTAACAAAACATGCTAAATAGTTTATGTAAGACTGGGAAGGACAGCCACAGCTTTTGGAGCGGCTTGCAAAAAAAAACTTTAGAAGAGTGGCCTCAACTGGAACAAAAATAAGTAGTGTCCAAGCTAGAAGGATGTCCGCATCAAGGACACATCCACAGAGCACAAAAATGTGAACTCCTTTCCCATACTCCCTTTATACAACCATTGTGTAATCTTTTCTAAAAAACACAGGATCTTGGTACATTGTTGCCACAGGCTGACCACTCATGAATGACCAAGGCTCTGTGATGTTGCGTACACTTTGCGTCAAAGTGGCGGTAACGTTTTTCAAAACGAGCTTTAAAGTGTCAAAGCCCTGAAACGGCTCATGAAAATGTCAAGAACAGAATCGCTTGCTTCTGTTGCTTGATGTGAGAGGGATTTTGCGCAAAGAACTTCATGATCATGTTTGATATAGACCATAGAACAATGACAACTTAATCAAAAGGTCCTGTTAGAGAGTTGACAAAATACTGTTTGCCCCCATTTCTAATCAACTTGAAAATGAATTTTCTCAAAGTAAAATCCTCCACATGTTAGCATGAATCACAACGTAGACATGGTGAGTTCATTGACTGGGAATTATGTGGTTTTGGTTTTACTTTGCTGCTTTACAGTAGTGCATTTATGGACCCAAAACATTTTTACTTAGATCTAACAGAGTCAAACCTAATGCAGCGGCTCCCAACCTTTTTCCATGAGGAACCCCTTACCGGTGTTGAAAACGAACCAAGGACCCCCCAAGCCCATCACCCAACCACAAGTACACATCAAAAATGTTTAATTACAAACTCTACACAGGCATACTGTGCTGTACCTCCTATACAGATTTTGATAATGCTATTGGGGGTGTTATTGGGATTTTATACATGTACATTTTACAAATATAATCTTAATAACTCAACAACATCAGCATGGACAAAGTTGTAGGGATCCCCGTTGGGGGTCACGGAACCCAGGTTGGTAACAACTGCTGTAATGGTGCTTAAAAATAACCTAACCTAGTACTCATATTAGATCTATGAACTAGAAAAGCTTTTTTTTCAGGTTATAACATTTGTATCTATCTCTGTCTTCAAGGCTCCTGCTTCTTCGATCATTTTGATGACCTCTGCCCCTCATGGCTCTCATCCATGAACCTCGTGCCCCCTCACCCTCCCTCTCTGGCTTCAACACACCCCTCTCCGACCCCCCATCTTTTCGCCGCCTCGATGCCGAAACACCCTGCACGCCGGAAATGGACCTGACCCCGACCCAGTGTGTCCTCAGAAATGTCCTCTCTTTAGATACCGGGGGTGCCGTGGAGCCCGGGGGTGATGGAGGAGGTGGAGGAGAGGGGAAAAGCACCAGACACAACCAGACGCCCAGCGAGGAACAACAGGAGCACTTTGCCAACAGTGTGCTGAAACTACATGAGCACGATGGAAGCAATGAACACATGGAAGGAGAGGGGCAGGAGGCGGACAGCTCTGTGGTCAGGAGCCAGGCGGATGATGCCAGGTTACAGTGCCAGTCCACGGGAGGGGGAGGGGGGTTTCTAGAAGGGCTCTTTGGGTGCTTGCGGCCTGTCTGGACTATGATCGGCAAGGCCTACTCCACGGAGCACAAACACGGCCTGGACGGTATGTCTTTATTTCTGTTTAACTAATGTCAGCCAGTCTTTCCAGTTTGGTTTCAGTTCAAAGCTTTGAACTGCTAATTAAACCATCTTATCTCCCAGTTTAATTACAATAGACATTATGTAGAAAAATTACTCCCACAAAGGCCAAGCTGTAAACTGACTCCCTAAAATAAATTAGCTGAATCCAGAAAAGGAAATTCTATCAAAGCTGCAAAGGCCCTATTTCCCCTGATACCCCCCCCCAATAATCCCACCCATTTGCCACGCTTGTGCCCACCTCCCACCACATAACCCCCCTCCACCCACACATACACACAGACACACAGTGAAGCTAGCTCCCTGTGACACTGTGTTGTTTATGTCTGCAGCCACTACAAAAGCACAGGGCTCCCCGGGGACTCTTCCAAATCTGCTTCATGAATAATGCATGACCATGCTCTGACCCTATGCCTCTCATCTCTATTAACACAAAACCTGACACACACACACACACACGCACACGCACACACACACACACACACACACACACACACACACACACACACACACACACACACACGCACACACACACACACACACACACACGCTCAAACGTGGACAAGCAGGAGCCAAAAGATGAATGCATGCATACATAAATGCATCTGCAAATACAAGCACTTAATAACCAACACTGATATTAGCATATAAAGTCAGATGAAATGCCAAACCTGGAAAGAAAGAAAAAAGGATAATAACACCGCACCTGACACCAGACATGGAGGTGGCAGCTTTCCACCTCCCCTCCCCTCCTCCTTCCATCCCTTATTGTCTCTCCTTTTCATCTTGTTCTGTTATCACTCGCAGCCCATCTGCACCTCGCCTCTTCCCTCCTCATCACACAATCAGGGAGTCACACACACACACACACACACTCGTGACACTAAAACAGATATAAAAAATGAAATAAACACAGCTTTTTGCTGTACCAGCCCACCTCACATCTAAACTCCCATTTTCTACTGTTGACTGAAGGAAATTACGTATCACAATAAAACCAAGGATGTTATTCCTCCAATTTTCTGAGGGATGAAGGGTTTCAGGCTGAATCTGGTTTTGTTTCAAACAGAAAATGGAAAATAGGAGGAGATCCTAATGTGTCATTTGAGGCCTGCTGTCTTTACTGTAGTACATTTGAGGAGCTCATGTAGAGAAGGAGTCCACAGTCAATCATTGGAGGTCATTAATCATTAATACCATCCTCATTAATATGATAAATGCGCCTGAATGCAGCTCACTCTGCTGCTGTTCTTCCTGGGTCGAGATCAGCAGCAGAGCAGTCGGTACACTTTGTGTTTATTAACAGGCTGTCTTCAGACACATGGACCCCTGCTGACCTATGGGGAATCCCCCCCCCCCCCCCCATACCACACACACACACACACACACACACACACACACACACACACCAACCACTACTGCTTCTCCTCCTCTCTGTTCACCCTACAACCGCATTAGCTTCTCAAATCCTGTCCTTCCTCCTAACCCCTCCTGAGCATTGGACCCGTTTCCTATCTTCCCACAATGGCAGTAAGCAGGATTTAGGGGCTGAGGGGGAATTACCCACGAGAGATTAGAGCGTCCCTGTCTGTCTGTTTATAGCCCCAAGTCTCAGGTTAGGAGGTTCATCACCAGAACAAGATATCAGCTGAGGTTGTGTGCTGCCGGGGCTTCAGGCAGATGTAATGTTCTGCTACAAAATGATGCAGTTAAATTATTTACGTTTGGCTTTCATTATAGTCTCTGCTATATACGGCTGTTTTTTTTTTTTTCATCTTTTGATTACTTTTAGTGATGTTTATTGGTTTTAAAACTAATGATCCAGACTTTTTTGTATTATTGCCAAGATGGTCCCTGCATTGGAACTAGACCTTGAATGACATAACTTAGCTTTTTATTCCCTGTTTTAGTTTGTAACTTGCTTGTTAGCAGTTTAAGCTTAGCATTGAGCAACATCAGTAGCATTTACTAATGATTTGCAGTTCACACGATCACTATATATTTATTGGTAGTGTAAAACAACCACTTCTCTGTTGTTATTGAGCTGCTAACCTCTCACATCAGTGGCCTGTTGCTAAATATGTGAGTGCATACCGAACGGAAGACCCAGGTTAGTGCGGTGAGACCAACAACTGGAAGATCCAGTGGTTGCTGTTGGTCCGAAAGCAACTATTGGCGGAGGTTTTTAGACAAATGCGAGAGAACCACATCATTTTTTCATCTCTACTCTATATTTACAGCAATATGGTGTTAGAACATTAAGAGGCATGAAAAAAATGATTTAAGCTCATTTGTTTTCCAAATTTGCCATTGTAGCTTCAACTGCGTGTTCACAAATCAGAAAAATTTAGGCTGATAATGCTAAAAATGTCTCATTCTGATCACTAACCAGCGTTTTAGTGCATTTCTATTGAAAATAATTAATTTTCATCTTCTAGAGATGTTTGTATTTTCTAAACGTGGAATAAAAACAATCTCATTCGCCTTTCTCTTCAAAGTATCATATTTGAGGCGTAACCTCACCATATGATTTAGGTTTTAATCCAGGTGAAACTGATCTGAACTGAATATTTTTGTATTAGTTGCTAAAAAATATTAAACTCAACAGTTTGTTTCTCTTTTCAGAGGAGTGGGAAGTCCCCTTTGAGGAGATATCGGACCTGCAGTGGGTGGGTAGCGGAGCCCAGGGTGCTGTCTTCCTCGGCAAATTGCACGGACAGGAAGTGGCTGTGAAAAAAGTGCGTAACATCAAAGAGACAGACATCAAGCACCTACGGAAGCTCAAACACCCCAACATCATCATGTTTAGGTGAGTGATTTGTTTAATTATGACTTAAGAAACTCGAAAACGTCATTTAAACCCTAAATGTTTTTTATAAATCTTTAGAAAATCTCTATGCATAAGATTATTAGAGATGATTATTAAGATCTTGCGTTTTCAAATGAAATTATGGTATAGAAAAACTTGTCCAGTTACTTTATCTTACTCATCGTTTCTACTTTTTCTCTCAGGGGGATTTGTACCCAGGCTCCTTGTTACTGCATCATCATGGAGTACTGTGCTCAGGGACAGCTGTATGAGGTGCTGAGAGCGGGAAGGCAGATCATGCCGTCCCTACTCATGGACTGGGCCATGGGCATCGCCGGGGGGATGAACTATCTTCACCTCCACAAGATCATCCACAGAGACCTCAAATCACCAAAGTGAGTTATTTTCAGACCCCGATCCTCAAGGGTGGTGAATCCATACGTTTTTCTTTCTGTCAATACACAGAGCAATGATGCGTTATTTGTTTTGCAGACCTGATTAAATGTCTGATTACAGCTGATTTGATTTAGTTGGTTCTTATTTTTGAGTTCCAACTAGCCCAAGCAGGTAAATCTGTCCTTTCATTCCAGCATACTCATCACCTACGACGAGGCGGTGAAGATCTCAGATTTTGGTACGTCCAAGGAGCTCAGTGACAAGAGCACTAAGATGTCTTTTGCAGGGACCGTGGCCTGGATGGCCCCCGAGGTCATCCGCAACGAGCCAGTCTCGGAGAAGGTGGACATCTGGTAAGTGTTGCAACCTTCAGTTTTCATATTTTCCTTTATGATTCATCTTATCAGCCACCAAATCAACCCAGAGCCTTTTTAGCAGTGGTGTACTACAGAGCAGCACCAAGGATCCTGTTTCCAGAAAATCTATTCAACATGATGAATAATATCTCATTACATGAAACTCTAGAGGGTCTCTGTCGTATCTGATGGGTTGCCCTATGTTAAGTCCCGATCCCCCTCACTCCAGTACATTCTCTCTCTCCCTTCTGTTTTCTCTTTTACTGCATCCCCCCATCAGTCCTCCTCTCCATCCTGAAAGGAACGCTGGCTAATTTAATAATTGATCTGCCAGATGCTGCAGTGCTCAGGAGAGGCTGGAATAACCTTCCGAGCCTTCGGATGGGTTGGCCCTCGGCCAGCAGTGCATTAGCCGAGGAGTGAAAATGGGATTAAAAAGCTTTTGATGGTTGAAAGAAAGCAAAGCCTGGGCATGTAGGCTGCATTTTTGTTTAAATCTATGTAAATCGCTTGGTAGCTGTCCATAACACCAAAAAGAGAGCCAGAATTAACCCGGCTGTGGTTAAGCACTCTCATGCGTTGTGTACATTTGTTTATCTTTTCTGACATGTAGCATCAGCTGCTGCTACAAATCCCTTTGATTTTATGTGAAAGTGTTGTAAAATCACATAAAACGCAGCATAATGTGAGATTACCATATGAATATAACGCATATATAATACCTGAGTACTGTTATTTTCATTGACATGACATTATTTACAGTTTACAGTTTAATACAATAAAAAGGCATCAACAAATGCTAAAAATATGAGTATAAGAAAAGAAAACTGTGGGTTAAATATTGATAGACTAAATTTTAGGGGTGGGAATTTAACGTTTTAATTACAATTAATTAATTAGAAAAAAATAACACGTTGAAAACCCCTTGAACCAAAGCACCCCCAGTTGGAGGGGGTGGTAAAGTCTAGCATCACAGTGTAAGCCCTATTTATCAATAAATATCATCAAGCTGCACCTCTAACAAAACTGCAGAGCCTGGGCTACAAGACCATATAAAACTTGTTATGTGCTCTAAACACAACTAAAACTACAGTAAATGAGTCGTGACAAATCACTCTTCATGAAGAAAAGAAAGAATAAAATCAAGATTTTTACCGTTATGTTTTCTAGTTCATAGAAAGCAGGCAGGCAGCAATTTAATCGATATGAACTTTATTACAGCCGGAGGAACAAGCGTACACACAGCATTCATCTTGTAACTTTGAGCAGAACTTCCCCTGAACTCTACACTACACCTCTTTAGCAGTGCTCTGCTGCCAGCTAGTGTTCAGTTCAGTACACTTCACTTACAATTACAGTGTTTACATCTACAAACCCTAACCCTTATCTACACGTTGCTGCAGGGGGCTGGTGTCTATCTCCAGCAGTCTCTGGGCAAACAAGCAGGGTACACCCTGGACAGGTTGCCAGTCTATCATAGAGCACCACAGAGACACACAGGATGAACAATCATGCACACACGCACTGACATCTAAGGACAATTTAAAGAGAACAATCAACTGTGAGAAGAAACCACGCGTACACAGGGAGAACATGCTAATTACTTCCATGCTCCCTGCCTCAAGGAAACAGCGCTAACCATTGCACCACTGTGCAGCTCTTGTTACCTTTATGATTGACCAAAGTAAACAAATAGACCTTGTTGGTGCTTGTTGGTATACTCATTAAAGTGTGGGTATGTTTTCTGTGCCTCACTAACATTATTTTTAATAAAACAATTTTCTTTAGTGCAACTTGCCTTAAATGATTAAAATGTGATTAATCAAGGTTAATTAATCACAAAGATTCTAATTAATTAGATTAATATTTTTTATCGAGTCCTGTCCCTAATAAATATAAAACACACCAAAAAAAAACTAAACTTCAGAATAATGAAAATTGTATAGTAGATACTAATATGGGCTTTCACTAGTCTGAGTATCTTAACAATTTTAGTGTACACCGTTTAAAAATTAAGAATATGTTTACAAAAAATGAAATAGAATCATTTTTACAAGGAAGATAAATAAGACTGTCAGAATCTTCAGTTAAATATTGTGGAAAACTAAAATTAATGTTTGTTGTTTTCTCATTATTTGCTGTCATAATATTAAAAATAGCTTTTCCAGGTAAATGGGAATACATATTAGGTTTTTCAGGATTAATTCAAATTGAGTCAAAGTCAAACTCAAAAATACTTTATTAATCCCAGAAGAAAAGTAAGTGTTGTCGTAACTCAGTCATTTACCTCTTTTCAGGTGTGTTACTCCATTGACTTTATATGATGACGATGATGATGATTAGCTGGTATATGGGTTAGGGTTAGGCTAAAAATGACTAATAAAGGGTGAATGAAGTAAGTATCACAGAACTCTAGAATGTGCTATATAAATACAAGTCATTTACCACTTATAATTATTGTTTTTTTACATTATTATTATTATTATTATTATTATTATTATTATGGCTTTAATATCTCTGCTATCTCTTTATCAGTCATGGACTGATGACACATCTTCTCGTCTCATATAGCAATAAAGATTCAAACCAGCAAGGAGATCCTCACACACACCCGCAGTTATCCGTGCGATGCAATTGGCACCATGGTTACAGTGCACGGTTGTCACAGCAACCCCAAGAGTCACCAGCAACAGGCTTCCTGTAGTTACCCATCTCATGGGGCCAGTGTGTCGTGTGCGGACATCTTTCAGAAGCAAAGTTAAATAATGAAACACTAAACTAGAAAAAAATCCTTTATGAATAAATGTATAATTCAGAAGTTCCTGCTAAATATTTTAGCTAATTCAACAAAATGGACAAAACATACACCTTTATGTAAGCAGGCACCCTCATAATTTAATTAAGAGATTTATTTGTAGCATTCATTTATAGAGTAATAATCCTTGCTGCTTTTTCTTTTATCTTCACTCATCATTATTAATGTGTCTGAAAGATATCGTGCTCCATTTTCCTGAAGGTCATTTGGCGTTGTGCTGTGGGAGATGTTGACAGGGGAGGTGCCCTACAAGGATGTCGACTCCTCAGCTATCATCTGGGGAGTGGGCAACAACAGCCTGCAGCTGCCAGTACCTGACAGCTGTCCAGACAGCTTCAAACTGCTCCTGAGGCAATGCTGGTGAGGGAGGAGGAGGACGTGATAAAACAGGAAAAATAGAAGTGTATAAGACATGAAAGTCATTTAAAAAACAACAAATGTACCTGATTACAGGAACTGCAAACCAAGGAATAGACCCTCATTTCGACAGATACTTCTACATCTCGACATCGCCTCAGCAGATATTTTATCAACCCCACAAGAAACTTACTTTCAGTCTCAGGTGAGTTTTGTCAATCCACTGTTTTCAGAATAACTGTGAATTTTATACTGAGCATTTTAAAATGATGAACCCATTTCACAGCGGACATTTGGACTTCAATCAGTGGGTTGCTCAGGTGAACAAGGGCTGCATTCCATTCAGAATAAGTTCTGTTCCTCAGCAGTTTTACAAAATAACTACAAACTGCAGGAGTGCCATTAGTGGTGAGTTATTTCACCTGAGCTTTCCCTTGCCTGCAAATCAAAACTTCTGCAGTGAAAACGTAATTAAATAAATCAGAAACAAACAAGCCTTTCTGTTAATTTTAAACTTTTTACATGCAACTTTAGACATTAGTGATAAAAAAGCAGGAATGAGGTCAAAGAGCTTTCAACAAGCTATCTTATTTGAACATTTGCAGAAAAAAATACTCATCATCTCTCCATTGTTAACAGATAAATAAATGAGCCTTAAGTGAAGTGCATGTGCTCTGTGGGTCTGATTCATGAACCAGCATCATGGTTTCTTATTCCGCTGTCAAGCTGCTGCTACTCTCTCCAGCCTGATGCAGTAACTTCATGCAGAGCCGAGTGCACGGCTGTAAAGGGGCTCCAGGCCTCCTGGGAGATCACTAATAATACCTGTCCTTTCAATCATGCCCCATTGTTGTTGGATGTTTTTTTTCTCCCCCTCTCTTGTCACACATGAGTGCTGATTTGTGCTTTTATATGAGGGCTACAGTGCACGGGTCAAAGGAAGAACCTTTTTCCACCCCAATCATATAAAAGTGTGATGGGAAAGGAGGGTGTGTGTTTATCTGTGTGCGATTGGGGGTGGTAGAAGCACATTATAAATCTATCAGATCACCACAAACCCAAAATAAAATATAATTCGGTATCCATCCAGAGACCACATATCCATTAATAACTAAAGCACACATGATTGTGTCTGTTTATCTTCTCTGTCTGGTTAAATTTCATGATGGAAAACATAAACCTCGTTCACTCTCTCCACTTCTTCGTCCTTCATGTCTCCCTGCCCCCCTCACTTCTCCCTCTTGTTCCATCCCTACGTAGTTTCCTCCTCTCTGGCCCATAATGGATTTTTCTTGTGACATTAGAAAGAAGAATTTGCTGCTAGAGTGTATTGATTGCTTTAATGGTGGAGAGCAGAGCAAAGGGAGAGGAAAAAGAGGGGACTGGAGACATAGAAGAGTGCACACAGAGTCCATTAGGTTAATAAGAAGCACAAATTCGTACACACTTGCACACGCATGTGCAAGCACACGCTCATAAATCTGGTTTCCTTTGTGCATTGATATGACGAGTTTCAGATAACAGCTGTCATGCTCTGTTGTGCACAAGAAAATGCTCATGCTGCGACTCTCTTCCACTTTTCTTTTTGCATTAATGTCATGTCCATTCACACTTCTGCTCTTTGTGTCTCAATTATTATCTCACAGCCTAATGGGTTTTGTTTCAGTGGCAAAGCTTAATTGTTCTGCAAATTAAGAGGCTTTGTTCCATCTGAATCAATGTGCAGGGGGGTCATCAACACAGAATTTTTATCATTCGATCATTTTTAATTATCTCGCTGACAAAGTGAGAGGTGTCAGGATTCTCAAAGCAGGATTGGATAATAGAGTTAAAAAACAGATTATTAGAAAAATGTATGAAATTAAAATATTTAATTGTGACTAAATGATGATGAAGATACCTTTGGTTTTGTTTTACTGTAATGTGTGATTGCATTCATCTTTCTTTATATTCTTCAGATATAAACAGTTTATTTTTGATTTTGATCATTCTAACATTAGTAGCTTCATTAATTATTGTAATGATACTGAGCTTTATTTTATCATAAGTGTCATTGTGAGACATTCACAACACATACTCATGCAAAATATTTAGTGTTGTGTGAAAATGTGCATAACGTATCGTATCATTGCATGCCTTCAATTAATGTGTGTGTTCTTTAAGATGTTCCACGTAAATAATCTAAAATAGTCTGGAGCTTGTAATTCAAGCTGTGGTGTAACTTTGGTAGCAAAAGCACTAATCAATAGGGGGTGGGACAAGGACGCCGTTTGAAGCGAAAAGCAATATCTCTAAAACTATCATCAAGATTGTTTTTCTTCTGTGACATTTCAAGATGGGAGCTGCACAGTGGTGTAGTGCCTAACACTGTTGCCCTGCAGCAAGAAAGTTCTGGGTTCACATCCCAATCTGGGGTCTTTCTGCATGGAGTTTGCATGTTCTCCCTGTGCATGTGTGGGTTGTCTTCAAGTACTCCGGCTTCCTCCCACAGTCCAAAAACATGACAGTCAGGGTTGATTGGTCTCTCTAAAATTGTCCTCAGGTGTGTGTCTCTGTGTTGCCCTGCGATGGACTGGCAACCTGTCCAGGGTGTACTCCGCCTACTTGCCCGGAGACTGTTGGAGATAGGCACCAGCCCCCCACGACCCTGCGGTTATAGAACGTGGATCGTTGGATGGACTTTCCCTGATCCTTCAGTTTTTGTTTGTCCCACCAGGCTGAGTGGAGAGATGAGGTGAGACATCACTTTGAGAAGATCAAGTCCGAGGGGACGTGTCTTCACAGGCTGGATGAGGAGCTGATCAAGCGCCGTAGAGAAGAACTCAGGTGGGATATGCAGAAAACAGTTATAGAAAGAAGTAAGAACTTAAGACACATCGTGTCTAAAGAGCATGTTCACAGAGAAACTTAGTTTTTTAATAAGATAAGTCACTGAGTTTATCATGCAGGCTGAACATGAAAATTGTCTTCTACCCCAATTTCCTGCATTATTCCCCAAAGGAAAATAGAAGGGGAAACACTACGGTCAGAAAAAGCAACTCAGATCTGTCAAAATGTAAAATTTGCACGTGACGTTTGAGATAACCCTAACCTCATACAAAAATCATGCATGTTGTGTGCAAATAATTGTTCCACGCCACCACTTCTCTTTAGTAATGAACCTCAACTCGAGACCCGCGGGCCCGCCAGACCTTTCTGCCAGGCGCCCCAACCCTTTGGGCCCTAATGTCCCCCAGTTGAGGGACTTTGAAGTTTAGCAGCTAAATTCATGTCCCAAATATTGTTACGTTCTCCAAAGACAACAGTTTAAATGGAAAATAAATCGATTTTAAATACTAATAAATTAAGGTACAATAATACTTTAACTTTATTTTAGAAGAGCATCTGGCCCTCATAGTGTCTGCTGGAAAAAACTCTGGCCCTTGAACAAATTTAATTGAGGACCCCTGCTCTATATAATACTAATCTCTGAATTTAATTAGTTCGACAAGCAAAAATGTCCTTCGGCTGTTTGGCAAGAAGAATGCTGGTGCACATCCCAAAAGAAGGTCAGCTGGTTATAAAAGTATTTTTGGTGTTTTGTAACTAAAATATTCCGTATAAATTGTGTTGTGTTGTATTTAATGTTGTGATTCACCACTGCCAGGGCAAAAACCTCAATCATGCTGATAAACACATAGTTGATCTACTCAAAAACATCAGGAAGAAAATAAGCCATTCAGTCACCAGTAAAAACATAAAGTTTACATAGTTAAAGAATCGTAACTCTGAACAGTCTTTTATTTTGAAATTTACTGGATGCTTTACACTGACACTGTGTGATTTCCTGTCTAGCCCTGCATTAATTACAGAGCTTGACACCTCCCAGTGCAGGACCACAGCAGCTCAGTGGCCTAGTTGTGGAGTGTCCGCCCTGGAACTGGGAAATCAGATTTAAAATCCCGGTCAGGTCATACAAAAGATTTTAAAAATGGAACCCAATGCCTCCCTGCTTGACACTCAGACTTAAGGAGTTGGATTGGGGGTGTTAAACCACCAAATAGTTCCCAAGTGAGGCCGTGTCTGCAGCTTACCGCTCCCCATGGGGATGGGTCAAATGCGGAGGACAATTTTCACCGCACACCAGTGCGTGACAACTATAGGACTTTAATCTTTAATCGGAAACTTAATCCCCCAGAAGCTTGTCATGGCAAAACTAGAACCCTAACTTATATTTAATAGAATGTTTTAGGCACCTCTCTGTGCCCTGGCTAGTGTGAATCAACCCATAGGCTTCAATGGATTCTGTCTGAAGCAGAGACTTGCTGCAGCAGTAACACGCCTTCAGACGCTCTCAGTGTGGATTGGGGGTCAGCATTAACAACTCCACAACGTGGCTGAATTCCCTCAGGCTTGTGTTTTGTGGAGATAAAACATCAACGTTGCAGAGTGAACAGAGGCGGTGAAAGACTTGTGTTGCTGTTAGCCAATCAGAGGCAAGCTGTTCGAATATCATGAATAAAAACGAGTAAGACTCCAGATCTGTTCTGCGCCCACACTCCTCCAGCTAACTTCTACTTTCTGAAACAGGAGCGCCAGAGCTTTTCCACAGAAAATAACTTACAAGGCATATTACAGACCAGAACAGATTTATCGATGCAAGTCAAAGAGAGCATTAAATCTGTGTGATAATTACAATCGTATTAGGAACCGTTGTAGATTATGCTTGTTTCTGCAGATTTATGACATTTCCCCACTTTCTCTGCATGCAGACACGCTCTGGACATCCGGGAGCACTATGAGCGGAAACTGGAGAGAGCCAATAACCTTTACATGGAACTCAATGCTATCATGCTACAACTGGAGATCAAAGAAAAGGAACTTCTCAAGTAAAAAAACTGAAATCCTTTTTCTTTAACAGACGCATCGGGTCTATGTTTTTGAAATCCCTGCATAGATCCTGAAATGCTTCTGACTGTTTAGCAGCTCTGTGCACACAACTTTTTTAATGAATAATAATGAATGTTTTTCAATGGCAGGAGGGAGCAGTCACTTGACAAGAAGCATCCAAGCTGCTTCAAGCACAGCTCCAGACAGTCGGCCTCCTCCATCTCGATGGAGAAACTCATGAAGAAACGTAACGTACCTCAGAAACTGCCCTCACACAACAAGAGGTGAGAAAAGTTATTTGCAATTACAGCTTTTATTTGAACTCATAGTAAATGTTACAAGATACTAAGAATCATGTGCATCCTGACCTTTTTTTTTTTCTAGACCAGACCTATTGAAATCAGAGGTCATCCTCCCCAAACTGGACTCATCCATGACGCAAGTCACCATCCCCACCAAGGGCTCTACGTCCCCAGGGCGCTCCCGCCGAGGAAAACCCCGCTACAGGAAGGCTGGCAAAGGCAGTAGCGGTGACTTAGCTCAGCTTAAAGCCACTCTGTCCTCATCATTGGCAATGATCAACGCCACCTCATCCATTCCGAGCAGTAAGCACTGTTTGGACCCCAGCGTGGCGCTCAGAGGCCTGCAGCATGACTTGCTGGAAAAAAAGATGTCCTCCTCCAGTCCAGACCTCATCTCGACCACCTTAGAGGCTGAAGGGCGGAGAAAAGGGCAGGCCAGGCCGGGGCTGGACAGGGCGGGTAGTCAAAGCGCCTCAGCCGGGCTGGAAGAGAGCAGAGGTACTGATGGACAGGACAGTCGTGATGTTAGGGTAGCGACTGATGACCTGGCAGAAACACCCCCACGCAGTGACACGCCCAGTGAAGACGCAGCATCTATTCCATTCTCCAGTAGCCCTGATTCACCCTGTGGAAGAGGGGCAGCAGCGAGCAGGTCTTCTGGGCTCGGGAACGCTCGTGTGCCCCATGAGGGAGAGGAGAAAGAGGAGGGGACAGTAATCACACGCTCACCTAGAAGTCAGCGCCTCACACCGGCAGCGCTGCTCTACAGGGCAGCGGTCACACGCAGTCAGGTCAGACTCACAATGTGACCCATTTTTACCTTCAAAATATCCATTATCGACATTTATTTCTAAAGGATTTGAACATACATATTACTTATCTGTTTCTTTGTACTACCCAAGTTATGAGACTGTAGTATGAAACAAAACAGCTTTTAGAGAAACAAAACTTAACTTTTCCTTCACAAGGCAGTTCCTAAATCTCAGATCTACTAATTAGAGAAATTAAAATGTGGTTTTTTTTTGTCCCGCAACAGAGACGTGGAGTCTCCTCAGAGGAAGAGGAGGGAGAAGTAGACAGTGAGGTGGAAATGCCAAGGAGACGGTATGAGTTCTTAAAGGAGATATATTATGCAAAACTCACCTTTTTAATATTTTTACTGCCCTTCTAATAACTACAAATGTGAGAAAAAAATGCATCCATCAATTTCCTGTCAGTGTTTAGTTTAAAGAAGTATGTACTTAAAAGAAGCAGTTTCAAGAAGTCTCCTTTTGTGATGTCACAAACTGGTAAATTAGAATAGAACTAGATAAATTGCATTTCTTGCAGAAATGCTGTTTGAATGCTGGATAGCTTAAACTGTTAGCTGAATCAGCTTAATAGCTGAACTGACACTGAAAGTAAGCAAAACTGTCAAAATGAGCTGAATGTTTTGAAATATTTAGAAGCAAAAAGCACCAAAAAGTGAATAAAGCACAAAAATTTAAGAACGGAGAAAAAAATCCTAAACAGCAGAAAACTGAAATCTGAACAATATTTAAAAATCTGGACAGCAAAAATGTCTAAACACTTGTTATTTGAGTAGGACTAGTTTAACAGTTTAATTTTTATATTTAGCTGAACTGTGAAATGATTCAGAAACTGATTGTTGAAGCTGCTGAATAGCTGAAATGAAGCTGAAACTAAGCTAAACTGTCAAAATGAGCTGAATGCATTTAATGATTTAGAAGCAAAAATCACCAAAAAGTGTAATAAAGCTCATAATGTAGGTGAAGAATGGCGAAAAAAATGCTAAAAAACAAACAAAATCTGAAATATTTGAATATTGTTTAAAAACTAGACAGTTGAAATGTTTACACACCTGGCATTTAATAGTAACATTTTCACAATTAGCTGAACAGTGCATTTTAGAAACATTTGCTGATATCTGAAACTGATAGATTAACATATGTTCAGATTGTGTAATGGATGGATGGATGGATAGATTCATTAGACCAAGACGATCAATTTGCTGCTGGAGAGCATAACTCTTTATCCATAGATTTGCAACACCTCTAATTCCATAACTATTTAGTTTCTTCAGTAACACGTTATGATCCACGGTATCAAACGCTTTTTTAAGTCAAGAAAAACTCCTATCGAATATTCTTTTTTTTTTCAATTGCTGTTACTATCTTCTATGTAAAGTCGATGAGTGAATGTGTTGCTGTCCTTTTTCTCCGAAATCCATATTGTTGTTCACACAATATGCTGTGTTTTGTAATAAAGTTTTCCAGCCTTATAAGGAATAGTTTTTCTAATATTTTGGAAAATTGTGGTAGTAATGAGACCGGCCTATAATTTGAAAGTAGCTGTTTATTGCCAGATTTAAATATAGGTATAACTTTAGCTATTTTCATCTTGCGGGGAAATACACCTGTTTGCAGTGATAGGTTACCAATGCGAGCAATAGGTTTTGATATACAATCTATTAAGTCTTTAATTAGAAACATTTGGAGTCCATCACAATCAGTGGATTTCTTACTTTTAAATTTGTTAACAATATCAATAATTTCTCTTTCATCTGATTATTTTATAAATATGGTTTCCTCAATATTTATGGTCTAACTCTATGTTCCCATTTCGCTCGGAGACAACAATATCCCTTGCTAATTCAGGACCCACAATCACAACAATTATATTAAATTAATTTGCTATTATATTTGCATCACCGGTCACTGTGTTTTTGTTGTCCAAAAATTCTGTCGGATAATTCTTGTCACTGCTTCTATGTGTAATAATAGTGTTCAGTATTTTCCAAGTTTCCTTTACATTACTTTTATTTTCCTCCAAAATCTTACTGTAATGAGCTTTTTTACTGTTTCTCAATATTGTAATTAATTTATTTTTGTATTTTTTATAGTTTAACTCGCTCTCTAGAGTTTTTTTTCTTAAGAAATTTTCTATATAACATATTTTTCTTCTTATATGCTTGGAGTATTCCTTTTGTTACCCATGGTTTTTCCCTCTGATTTTGTTTCACAGGTTTTATTTTTAATGGACAATGCTTCTCAAACAAAGTCGACAAAAAACTTCATAGGCTGCATTTACATTGTCGATTGTTGTTACCCTTTCAATTTCAATATCATTTATCCTCAGATTAGAGTGGTGAGAAAGATGTTTTTAATTTTGAATATTCTCAAAGAAATGAAGAAAACGGCCACAATGTTTGGAGTACATTAATGAATTATAGCTCAAAACGAAGGTATATCCGTTAGCTGCAAGCCAGCGTGCATCTCATTTCAATCGGACTTACGGTTTTCTCAAGACAATGCCAGAAATGGAGCAAAGGAGGGTCATTGCTCCTATCTCTGCTCATTATAATTTTTGTGATTTTTTCTGAAAATCTCAAGCCGTACCTCAACTTCTACCTGTGATTTTAGAAAAACTGTAATAGATATCAAAGACTTTTTAACCAGTAATAGCTGAAAGTCTTGTGAGTTTGTTGAAACTTGAAAGAAGTCTCTAGGTTAAAGTTAATCTATAAGAGTAAGAGTTCAAATAAGTGATAGGATTGAGCTGAAATTTGAGCAACCCCATTCATTTCAATGAGACCAAAGATCACAGAAAAAGCTGAATTTCTCAAAAAGTATAAATTATTTTAATTCCAAAAGTCATTGCTGGCATAAGCTGAACGAGGTGAACGTTTTGATACCAAAATTTTGTAAATAGTTGAAGAATTGTGTAAGTAGTTAAATGCCAAAAAATGTATGGAAGCAGAATAATAAACTATAAAGAGAAACAGGATTGTTTGAATGCTTTACAGCATTCAAACAATTACCTCTCACGTGCAAAAGAGAGCTGCTGCTGGAGAAGCAGTGGCTCTGCTAAAAACCCCTCCCAAATATCTGAGCTTTTAACCCTCTGGAGGCAGGTGTTGCAGATTAGTAACGTTAAACCTACCAGGTTACTCCACATACGCATTTCATGAGCATTTTTTAACTCAGAAGTACCCCTGAAGGACTTAGTTGTTCGTCCTTTTAACAAAACTTATTTTGAGCCTGAGAGGGTTAAACAGGGATCGGTGAGTGTGGTCAGCTCCAGCTTGTTTTCTTAAAGTGACAGAGCCCTTAAAACAACTCATTATGGAAGGCACTAAAAATGTCAAGAATAAAACCGCTTAAATTGTTTTAAGTGAGAGGAATTTGGTGCAGATTTTTACGAACGTATAACTTAAGAATAAAGTAATCATATGTCCCCTTAAAAACACCACAAAGAGTTCCTGAACACTCATCCTCCTCAAACCTTAAAAAAGTAGAAACCTCCAAATTTAAGCATGGATAATTACATATGACGCTTTCATCTCCTACTGTTCTGCCTTCATTTTTGCATGTATTTCCCTGTTTATTGATGAATTTATAAGAATTCAAGCCACATCTTCTTGTCCGTCTCACACAGGCGAACTGTGAGCATCACCAAGTGTCAGTCCCTCTCGAACTTCAGCTTAGAAAACCTGTCAGTGTCAGATGGAGAGGAGGGAAACACCACTGATCACTCCCACAGTGGCACGCCCGACGTAGTCAGCACCAACACAGACGAGCGCCTGGACGACAAAAGTGACGACTTGCTGTCTCAGGGGTCGGAGATTCCAGCCGACCCATCTGACCCGACTCAGCTGGGCTCTGACGGGTTGTCAGAAAAAGAAGCTGTTCTACGACAAGTCAAAACACAACTCGCTTCGAGCGAACATAACTATGAGGTGAGTGAAAGACAAGATAACTAAAAAGAGTCGTATGTTGGGGCAGATATTTAGAATTCATCCCTTTATTTGTGTTGAACCAGGGCCTGTATGATGACTCGGACTGTGACAGTGCAGAGTTGGACCACTGCGGTGCAGAACCCAGCCAACCTCCAACCAACTGGTGACAACCCTCATATCCAGCCAAACATCTGGCCTCTGCTGATCCCCTTCACTCAGAAAACCTGTCAAATTCAGGGCATTCAACAGGGAAAGGACACAGATGCTTCACCCATGGCTTTTCCATAGAAATGAGCTAAAGATCAGCTTTCCAGAGCGTGTCCATGCCTGAGCAACACATGTTTCAGTCTAAGAGGCCAATAACTAGACTCTTTATCACTGCTTGTTGTCATCTTTCATGTAGATATTTAAAATTTTTTCCATTATAAAAATGTGTCATCTTGATTGTTTTTTATATAAACATGATTAGCATTATTCAGGGTTTTTTCCAAGTAGCTCATTCCCCGATGAAGCTTTTCGCACTTAAGTGTCATTAAACTTTTGATACTATTATGCACACGTTTTATTTATTCTTTGACACTGAACTGAGTGAAAGATCAATGTTTACATCTCATTTGTGATTATTTATATTTGGTTTTGTTTTACATTTTCTACTTTGCTTTATTGATATTATTGTAAATATCAAATGTAAAATGAACATTTTTTAAATGTGAGATTGTATAATTTAAGGTGCTGATGTCTCAGTAGGTGGCGCTGTTCTGTTTGACCATGGGCGAGTTTTTGGTGGTAGAATGTAACTGTAGCTGCTGTTCATCATGTCTGATCAGATAGCAGGAACGCTGCCAAGTATTCCACAGTAAAACTAAATCATTGTTTGAGGGTGTATAATAAATATATGTATAAGCATGCTTGTAAAAAGGGATGAAAACTCAAATTTAAAATTCTTGGATATAGACCAAAAACACTAATTTTTTGTAACTAATCAAAACACAAGAACAGATGTGGCAAAAGAAAAAAGATTTCTACAACCAACAATCTATGACAAAAACAACTCAAAATAACAGAAGTTCCTTTTGAAAAGAAAACTATTCCAAATATTTGTAGTATGCCAGTGTAAATGAAAGATAAATATCTCTTTTTAATAAACTAACAGCATTTAACAGCTCTAGTTATACATATTTCTGGCAGTAATTTACTGTTGGCAGGTAAATATAAAAAAACTAATAATAAATGACACTGCTTTATTTTCACGACATCGATAAGGAGGATAGTTTCTAATAGAATTAAGTTTGCACTAACGTTAACCCCTCACCAGCTGAGATCCCTGATGGTTTATTTTTTCAGTCATGTGAGGGCTTCCTGTGAGACAAACAGAATGAAACTGGTGCTGATGTACTCCTTGGAAACTTTTGATAATGAGCTTACTATTCAATAACCTTTCAGGTGACTCAATAAGCTAGAAAAGGCAGCTCGTTTTATTTTACGGTTATTTAGTCAGGCATTAAGTGTTTAAGTTTACATTTGTAGAGCTTTTATAAACTTTTCATGGCCCTAAGATTTGAAGCAAGAAATCATCCCATCAGGGTGAAATGTTGCCAAGAGACCAAACTACTGCCCTCTAGTGTTTCAGTCATGGAAGTGTATGTGTGCTTCCCAGGATGTGGATTTAAACTTCACTCAGTTGGACTTTGAGGGCTTTTTATACATCATTATTGTAAGTGTACAATAAATATATTTAAGAAACGCTTTAAAATAAACTTAAATGTAAAATGTCCACCTGTCTTATTTTGTCATTATATACATACATATTACATCAAGATGTAGTTTTAAACAACACACACACTAGGGGTGGGACATGATTAAAAAATTTATCTCATTAATCAGAGGCTTTGTAATTAATTAATCTTGATTAATCGTTCAAGAAAATTTGCCCATCAGCAATTTAATAAAACTAATGAATCAAACATGTAACCTAAAGTTTTTTTAATCTCTAAAAAATTTTTTATATTGGTGGTAGAATGTATGTTTGGTATGAAACTGATCCTTACTGGAGACAATGGCTAATAGGTTTGATGCCAACAAGGCTAGCTCAAGTCTGAAGAGCTACCATTAATATTTCAGTATGTGAATTTTTAATGTGTCTGATAAAGGCTCATTTCCCACCAATTTCTAAAGTCAATTTGACTCATTTTGTTGCTTGAAGACTTCTTTAGATGTTCAGTTCAAGAAGTCCAGCCGTCCCAGGACTATCTTAGATAAATGATAATTCACTTCAACATCAGAGTGAGACAAATGTGATTTCTGCCAAGCTTCTTCGTTCATTGTGATTTTACATCCAAAAAGTAGTTAATCAGAGTGCTAACAGACTTCCTGTGTTCATGGAAGACATTTTAACCTTTCAGCATTTATCAGGACCAGCTTACTTACAACAAAATTCTTAATGACATGTGTGGTTTGAGCATTTTACATCTTTATTTCAGCTTTTTTTTAAAACAATATGTGACACCCAGGTCTACAGTCTCAAACAACGTGCACAAAAGGTTTTCTGTCCTGCAAATTAAAAACAAATCTGAGTCGAGCAAAGCAAAGAGCAGGAACCTTGTGTTAACTCACAACCCTTTTCTTTGTTTAGTTCAAAGAATAAATCGTTTCACTCCTCAGCCTCATCATATTTATTTGACCAATCAGTGTCCAGAAGTTATTTCCACTTTGGTAGTTTTAAAAAAAAATTCTTCCATTTAAAACAAATATTTTAACTTTTTTTAAGTATATATCAATCTATACAAAAAAAGCGAGGCCAACCCTCTGCTTCTGATCCCTTGAACCGAGTCCAACCCCAAAAAATTGCCCATCCCAGGAAATATCAACACATTATCTCAAAGCAAGACGAGGTGGTGGGGGAGGGACCGGAATGACATGGAGAGGAGAGAAAACGTGATGAGTCTTAATGCACATTTGAAAATGATCTGAATAAATTAATCTTGAGTGTTAGAACATTTATCATAACCAGATATATTCAGTGACAGTGCATCTACAGCTATGTCTTCTCATCTGTGACATAACTCGCGTTACAAAGCACTTCAGCTGCACTTCTGTTGAAAAGGTGACACAGGGCGAAGGCGCCATTTCTTCTTAAAGCAAGTAAATATGGGCAAAAATAAAAACAAACAGAATGAAACAGTCACTATTCTTACTTTTTTGATTGTTTTTATTTTTCCTCTTTGTAAAGAAAAGACCTGTACAGAGCTAAATCTATGTCCTAATCAGTTTATTTTTAAACTCTACTTCTGTCATGGCAAAAAAATAAAAATAAAATAAAGTAAATAGGTCAACAAAAGCAAGACTAAAAACCCTGGAAAACCTAAAAGCCTAAAAAAAATTAAAACCCAATTATATGCTTCTTTTGATAAAAAAAACTAGAGGAAAAAATAAACTGATGGCGCCTGAAGTGATTCGAAATGAGGAAGAGGACGTACAACAATATATAAACTCTGAAGTTGGGATAGTTGCATTGACTGCTTTATGGTAGCCGATGATAGAAAAGTGAGATTTAGTGCAGATGCAGTGTCCTATCAGTTGGCGGCCAGTCCTGTGGTCTCGGAGGAAAGCCTGGAGAAACAGACACCCAAACAGAAAGGAAGGCATGCAATCAGACAGAAAAGATCAACATCAAAATCATCCACTGTACATCACAATATAAACCTTTTTATGGAGTTTTATTTACCAGGAGAAATTACACTTATATAAAAACAGATCTCCTGTTTGAGGAAAGGGGATGCTTTACGATGCAAATGAGAAATTGAATCAAAATCTGAGTAGTTTACAGATGACAGGATCTACCTAACTCATGTTTCTGGGTTAATATGAAGCTGCAGAAGTGTTGAAGATGTAGCAAAAACTCACAAAATGGGAGGAAAAGAGTCTTTCCTTTAGGATAAAAAAAAGCCAATTCAGCAAAGCTGCAACTAATTTGACTGCTTCGGTGAGAAGATTTTCCACCAGAAAAGAACAGAACAAATTATGGCACCATTTATAACTCAAACATGTATCATTATAAAGCATATCTGCTGTCCTTCAGTCTTGTAAATGGAATTTTTAGGGTTCACTTTTAAATGTGTATTTAAAAAAATAAAATAAATTGTGTGGTGTGTGTGTGTGTATATATATATATATATATATATATATATATATATATATATATATATATATACACACACACACACACACACACACACATACATATATATACATATATATATATATATATATATATATATATATATATATATATATATATATATATATATATATATATATATATATATATATATACACACACACACATACACGCTATCAAGCTTCTGCAGCTTCATATTTATGATAGAAATGTATTTTCCCCATCTTGTACTTCTTGAATGACTATTAATTAAATTAGTTCTAATCAGGCCTTTCCATCAGACATGCAAGCGTTACGTAATGTTCGCCATGTCTCGTACACAGAGTCATGAGTAATGGATAGGTGCATTTCCACCCGCCCCCAAAATGCACATTTAGGGCATGCCCAGAAGCATAGCATCTTGTCCTTTAGCTAAATTTATGCTTGGACTCCATTTTTTTATGTGCAACACTTCCAGAACCAGTGATGTTCAGCAGTTTTACTTAACTCGTCATCGTGTGAACTGGAAAAATCATGCATGGTTTTGTAATTCTCAAGCCATTTCATGACCACACGGATCAGCCGAGCGAACACAATGGTCGTTTTGAGTCGAAAGTGTTTCAAGTGGGAAGGAATGCACCACTGAACGTAAAACGTGTAATATGCAACATGTTGTTTACGCATCAAATGGAAAGCCTGGCCAATAGTTTCTTAAAGACCAAGTTCACTTGTTTTTTTTATACATTTGCAGCGGTGTAGTCTAAATGAATGGCTTGTGAGTCGATCTGTGGCGAAAAAAAGCTCTGGCACTCCTGTTTCTGACAGTAGAATTTAGTCAGAGCAGAGGGGTGTAGCAGACGGGAGAATTGAGTTTATTTCCTGATTTTCAGACTTGCCTCTGATTGGCCAAGAGCAATGTTACTCTGCCACCGAGTCTCTTCACTTTGATGTTTTATATCCACAAAAAACACAAGTCTGAAGGAGTTCTGCTGTGTGACAGAGTTACGAATGCTAACAGTTAGCGTATACTAGCTGAGACGTTCACTGATGTTTCCTGGACGCTAAACCAGCAACAGACTCCCCCTTGTTAGCAAAGATGGTGAGTCCATGAATGCCAATTTCCATTGTGACAGATGTGACTGGCTTTATCTGACCCAAGCAATTCTCAGTCTGTCAGAAGCTAAGGCAGGAAATGGGGGAGAATAATTTTAATTTTCAGCCTGCATGTGAGACCCAGAGTGGCCGATCATTTTCTAAAATAACAGATTTAAAAAAAAATGTTTCTCAGTGAACTTGGTCTTTAATGGAGTTGTAGTAAGCGGATGCCACCAACACCATCCAAAGGGCTGACTTGGTGAATTTATACCTGAGGGAAAAAAAATTATATATATATATATATATATATATATATATATTCCTTATAAGAAAATTAAAGTTATCCTCAAACACAATTATGTAAACCAACAGTCATTTAAAACTAAACTGGAAGAAAACTAATCTCACAAACACAACGTGACATCTTATGTGAGCCGCTACCTGAGCAGAGCTTTCACAAAAACATATCAATGATTCAGTGAAATCATTCCCAGTCCATGCTAAGTTTACAGTCATTTAAAAATATAATGCACTCGACATGTCACATCTTAAAGAGACACGTAAGATCAAGCTACAATTATTTTACAAATATGGCGTCAATCATCTCTCTGGCTTTGTAACAAGGGGGTTGCTTTCTGCAGGAAGCGGGGCGTGTCACAGCCGGGTACAAAAGCAAGTGCAGGTACAGACAGAGCTCTGTCAGCACCTCAGCGGGAGGCGACTTAGGTTTCCTTCATTAGTAAGGGGAGAGCCTGCGCCTTTTAGACTTGGAGCCCAGCTCGGAGGCAACTTTGGGCTCAGTGGGGATTGAGTGCGGGGGTTTACTGGCCCCACTGACAACATGGAGGGCCAGGAGAGGCAGGGGCTTCAGACTGAGGAGACTTGACACACAGGCAGGAGAGCTGGGGAGCAGGGAGTCAGTGGAGGAAGAAGGAGCGGAGGAGGAAGAAGAGGGAGGAGGCGGCCCTGGAGCCAACAAGGACAGAGGGATGGAGGCTGTGGGGGGCACCACACATGAAGAAGAGGAAGAGGAGGAGAAGGAGGAGGTAGCAGCAGAGGAGGTGGTGGTGGTGGTGGTAGTAGTAGTAGTAGTAGCAGTAGTAGAGGTGGAGGGAGGGCACAAGCTGGTCTGTTCAGGGTTCAAGGAGGAGGAGGAGGAAGAGGAGGAGGAGGGAGGTGGTTTAGAGGACTCTACACTGTAGAAAGAGAGACAAGGAGAGAGGGACAACACAGTCGGGATGGGTCACAGGGCAGGCTGGTGAGCAATGGGTGGGGAGGGGTGTTAGGGTGGGAGGAGGAATGGGGCAGGGTTTGGGGGTAAAAAAAATTCACTCAGGGATGTGACCAAGAGAAAAAAAAGAAGAAAATAGCCTCAAATAATTTCTGTAGTGATGGATCAATGTGGAGGAGCAGGAAAATAACAAACCTCAGAGGAGATTTATAGATCAAATGAAGCTGGAAAGTAAACTTTATTTATGATTTCATGAAATTAAACCAGTCTTGTAAAATTAGTAAAACCTTGATCCAGCACAACATCTTCCTGATTTTCATTCTCATTCAGAAGCTACTCCGGGATCATCCCTGATTAAAAAAAGAAAAGCCAACACTACAAAATCTTTTTTTCTCCTAATCTCACCTGGCGTTGATGAGGTACTCAGCGAGACTGATGCTGGCAGGCGAGCCTGTGATGGTAACCTGGCGATCGGTTGATCCATCCACTGGATTTGCGATCTTGATCTGGGCACCAGACATTTGCCTGATCTCGTTGATCTTGGCTCCCTGGCGGCCAATGATGCATCCAATAAGCTGTGTTTGAAAAAAAAAATGCAGAAAATTGACAGAACTGCAGTTACTAAATACATACAGGGATATTAGACCAACACCCTTAGTAAACTTTGTACACACACTTAGGATACAACTTTTACCAACAGATTAAAAATACTTTGTTCTAACCACCAGAGAAACCTTCATGCTGAATGCTAATATGTTCTGGCTGTGCACAAAACTAGGAATCACTAATTGGTTAAATTCAAGTTCATGAGCCTCATATCTTGGGAAAAATGAGAATTTACAAAACTAATGTTTGAGTTTTAGCGATAGTGAGAAGAACTGCCATGACCTGGCCTGCCAGACTCGTCCTCCGTTTAATTCTGCACAGAGCACTAGTCCGGTTACTCACTGGCAGAGAGGCACATGAGGGGCGGGACTAGCCAGCTCTAAAATAACCAATCAGAAAAAAGGGTGGAAATGCCAACTGTACCGCGCGATGCTGTAGTTTTAAAACTGTAGTCAAAAATGGCGTCTGGCAACAGTGCAAACATCTTTCTTTAGAAGAAAGTCCTCTAGAGCTTCTACTTCTTGTGGTTTTCAAGATGTGTTCAAGTCATTTAGAACAGAGGAGAGCCGCAGCGAACTCCGCTTCAGACGCCATCTTCGTTGTTTTTGAGAAACTGATCGTCGCCGTGTGATTGCTCAGCGTTGACTGGCTCAGTTAAAAGTTCTCAGGGGGTGGGGTTATTTGAATGGGAGAGTTCCCAGACCCAATGTTTCCCATAAGGAAGCATGGGGTTGGCTGGCCAGGCTACAGGAGGACACAGGAAGTGAGGTACCTTGACTTCAGCTAACCTCCACATGGAACAACCAGCAGAAAAGAGATGAAAGTGATTTTTTTAAAGACTTTACAGCTTTTCTGAGTAAAAGATTTAAAACACTGAAGCAACACTGTTCGGGGTGAGACGTTAACACAAAGTTATATTCCATGCATCTACATGTTGCTGCCAAGAGCGGCACAGTGAGACTTCAGGTAGAAAAATGAAAGTCATCAACCAAACATAAGGTTGACGAAACTGCAGCTTCCTGAACATCATTATCCCCGAGTCAAACAGGGCACAAATACTGATGGTAAACTTACGTCATTTGGAATGGTCATCTCGTGAGAACTGGTTTGAGCAGAAGCATCTATTCCTAGGAAGGAAAATAAAAATCTTGAAAGAACATTAAACAATAACAGACTTGGGACAAACATGTGATAGAACGCACTTCTTCAAAACTACAATGACCCCCACCCCCCCTTTCAGAAGTAAAACAAAAGAAAAATCTAATTAGTTCACAATTGAAGTTTATATCAAGTCAGAAAGGTGAGACGTTTCAGCTTAATTGATCAACATGTTTTCATTCAGGCCGGCGCGCCAGGCTTCGTACCAGTGAATCCCTGGTTGCCTGCTGCAATCGGGAAGGGAGTCTGCTGCATAGCCAGCTGGTGAAGCTTGGTGAGCTGTGGAGAAATAGCAGCAGAGGAAGACTGTGAGAGCGAGAGGAGGAGGCGGGGAGAGAAATGGAGGAAAAAACCACAAAGAGGGGAAAAAAACAGAATAAAAAAAATCAGTACAGACGGCTACACAGAGGAAAAACACAAAGAAAAAGATCTATATTTGAACAAAGCTTTGCATAAAAACAGGTTCATAACTTTCAGTGTGTTTTAGGACTTGTCTAGACATAATCCAAATCTTACGCAACACAATGGAAATGGGTCCCACTAACCACGCTTTTCCCTCAAAACAAAAAAGGAAATGCTCACATCACCTCCAAAAAGACTCCGGTTATATATATATATATATATATATATATATATATATATATATATATATATGCCTGCTTCAATCATTTGCGTGTGACTGTTACTGCCCTGGTGCAAGTATACCTAGACAGAGACTTGCAATGGGAACGAGAACCCACGGGTCCCAACGAAAACCTCATGAGAGAAGGTGGCTAAAAATAAATTGCAAGTCTCAAGATTGTCAGTCAGATGGAAAGTAAAAACAAAGTAGGCAACAGAATTAACAGGAGAGGATAAAACTAAAAGAAATGAAAACCCAATAAATGGAAAAACTTGTTACTCCGATATAAAACATTCCATGTAAACAAGCGTAGATCAGACAGTATATCGTTTTGTTTTAATAAAACGCCTGACCCCTCCTTTGCACCGAACAAGAATGTGTTGTGAAACGGCCGCAAAACGCACTACGTAGCAATTAGTCGCCATTATCATGGACGGGTTCCTTTCCACCGGCAGCTAAGTACAACATTGTGGACACATCCCAGAAGCAAAGGGACGCCATCATTACATTTACAGTTTGTTTTTTTTTAACACACTGCACTCCCAAAACAGACCAAACAGGAAGTCAAAACACGAAAGCAGTGAAAACATCCGGAGACTTAAAATAAAAGCCAAGTGCAGATAAACAGATGTCATTTCCTGTGAAACCCCCGTAGCCGATGTAAAGAGAAAATAAACCGCAGACCTTTTTGGATACATGCAGCCGTTTTTCTACTGGGTTGGTTTTGTGTGGACTTTTGAAATCACGCGTGGTGTTGCAATTCTCCCGTGATTTTGTGACAGTGCGGGACATGCCACATGGAACGCTTTTGCTTCAGTTTTGTGTGGGAATTGCTCCTGGATGGAAGGAAGCTCGCAGGTAAAACACCTCCAATTTGTTACAAGCCGCTTTCGGGTCTGGTAGAAAGCTGGGATGAGAGTGGAACCGAGGTCGGACACAAAGAATGCGTGACTGGGTGGTGATAGTCAGAAGTTTACGGAAGAAGATTAGAGCCACTGGAGGAGAAAAATAAAAGAGCTCTGACGCTTTCTCAGAATTCAAATAGTCAGAAATCTGAGATTACCGTCATAATTATTCTTTTCAGTGGCCCTAATCTGCTTCTGTAGATGTTCATCAGGAGCTAGGGCTGAACAATTTTAGGGAACATGTTGATTTATGATTTTCTTCAAATCAAGATTCAACACAATAATCAAAAGGAACTGTAACATGACCCGAAATGACATACCGACCAAAACATTAGAGTGTTTTAACTCTAACTCAAAGATGAAAGCCATAAAGGTTTTTCTGGGCCTTCTGAATATTTTGTCTCACAAAACCACGTCTCCAAGATTACACACATTTTACTTTGAGTTCCTGTAACTAGGGCTGTAGCAAAGCCTCGACGAAGTCGACGGCTCGATTCTAAAAATTTGTCGACGTCAGATCCGGAAGTCGACGCACCGCGCCCACTTGTTGCATCCCCAGGAGTTTGTAAATAGAGGAGGAATCTGCCTGTTTTTCCTCTAGTTCGCCCTCTTCTCCGCCTTCACTAACATCTCCGCCAAATACCGAAGACCCGGAACAACGTCCGTCCACTACTAGATTATTTTCCTGTTTTGCCCCTTCGTCTCCCGGCAACGGACAACAACTTCCGGGGTCAGATGCGCTGCTTCGTCTCTATCGCAGATGTAGAAAATCACCGGGAGCGCTTCTCCCTTCATTAAGGAGCTTCTTTCAGACATGAGGAGAGCTGTTTTGGTGGTAGCAGTCTCTCCTCTGTGCTGGTCTGTTTGCTGCTGGGTGTTTTTGGTTTATTTAAACTTGGTAACTTGAACTTAACGTTGGTAAAGCTACTGTTAGCATTTTCGCTAACAGCTTCTTGCGTTGGGATAAGCTTTTACGTTTTGGTTTAGAGTTCATCTTTTTTGTGGTGTAGATCTCCCTTTTATTACATTTAGAGTGTTGTGGGTTTTCGGTTTAGTGTAAAATATCACCTTGAGTTTGGTTTAACCCGTAAGACCACTCGCCTCACGCACATAAGTGACCAAAACAAAGCAGCATGGAGACACTCCATCTTCTACCACCTCTCAGGCAGCAGCCTGCACTCCCAAGTTCTACACGTCACCAGAACATAACCAACCAACACAATAAAAGCAGTGTTATACAAAATGGAAGGCCTGTAATGTTTATTCTCTTACAGTAAGAATTTATCAATTTTTTTGAGGAATTTATTTGAGATTTTCTGGTTTTTGTTAATTGTGCAATAGAAAAATAATCATTAGATTAATTTTCTAAATAGTCATTAGAATAGTCGACTATTCGATAAAATAATCGTCAGAATAATCGTTTTAAAAATAATCGTTTACCCCCAGCCCTACCTGTAACCCAGCTACAATTGGTGCCATCAGAAAAATTCAAGTGGTTTTTGGAAGAATTGAAGTTGCATTTTCAAGTGGACATGGTGTTATCGTAAATTCTCTTCAGAAAGCTGGCAAATCAGCTCGTGTGTCCCTACCCCTCACTGATACAAGCT
Source organism: Nothobranchius furzeri (assembly GCF_043380555.1). Lineage (NCBI taxonomy): Eukaryota > Metazoa > Chordata > Actinopteri > Cyprinodontiformes > Nothobranchiidae > Nothobranchius > Nothobranchius furzeri. The sequence continues at coordinate 62,084,973 of NC_091743.1, read as the reverse complement.
GCACTGCGAGAAGACAATGAGCGACAGAGGAAAAACTGAGCACAGAGCAGCAGATTGTGCCCAAAAGACAACTACTGTAGTAGCCACAAGAAGAATAAACTAAAAAATGACCAAATTCACCGCTGTTCCAGCTCAAGCCTCGAGGTCCCACAACCCAGAAGTTCACTTCTTCCACCACTACACTTTAAAAAAAAAAAACAAGGAACATCCCCCAGATGTGTAAAATAGTTGATCATGGGTCAGTCAGTAGTACTGCCCAAAAATGCAGCTTTGATGATCCCATAATCTCATCTGAAATGTCTATCAGAAATCGATGGATTGTTCAACCCTACCGAGAGTGGAATTTAAGGGATTGGTCCCACACAGAGGGACTACTACTGAAGTGTACACCATAACTGCATATTCTGTCTGATCATCTTAAAAAAATTTTTAAAAATCGGCAAAACATAAATTGAATACAAAGCAATCATCTAGGACACACTAATCATGCAAAATCCATCTGCACAAAGAGGAAAGACAGATTATGAGTCAGCAGCAGGGTCAGATTATTACTCATGGAACAGTGGAGATTCTGGACAATCACGGGCAGCAAAATAAATTCAGTTACATTAAGGAACGTGACAAAAACAGCTCTAAATGGATGTTAGAAATGGCACTGATCTGTAGCTAGAATGAGGGGAAAAATAACATCAGGAGGGAGGTTCATCAGCAGTTGCAGGCGGGGAAACACTGTGTGGGCAGGTTGGGGACTGCACATTTTGGGAGAGAACAGCTGTAATTATGGTTGGGAGTGGTGATGATGGGAAGGGTCAAGTAAAAATATCGGCAGCACTTACATCCGGCTGTGGGATCGCGTGCTGTCCTTGTACAGCATATGCCTGAAACATATGAAAACAAAGCTTTCATAGGCCCCACATCCGCCCCTGTTGGGCAACTTCATCACGTAATCCTTCTTTAGCACTACGCTACTTCAAGGCTTCAACAACTATTATTATTAAAGAGTAATAACTTGGATGTCTTGTCCAAAGTCTCCACATTTCTGGGGAAAGAAGTCTTAAGAGACATAAAATGGAATTAAGGAAAAATCAAAGAGGTTTGTTTTCTTTTTTAAAGCATAAAATAAAAGTATTTAGTAAGATAAAACAAACGTGTGATGTTAGGAGCTGAAGCATCAGAGTGTTTTGTTCAGACCAACATTAAAAAAAAAAAAAAAAAAAAAGGTAAGAATGATGCTTCAAACTAAAACTGAGAAAAACAAAAACAAAAAAATAAAAATAAACAAGTGCCGGAGCAAGAAAATTCACATATTTAAAAGGTGTGCAACACTCATCCAGTATTGCAAATGCTGTGTGCGTGTGTGTTGGGGGGGGAGCAGAAGGGCTTGAATCAGCACAAAGAAGTCTGCTGGAGGAGAGTAGCAAAACACAGCAGAGTTTGAAGTCTTATTTCTTGATATTTGGACGTCTTGCCTCTTATTGGCTAACAGCAACACGACCCTACCAATGACTGTTTACTTTGCAGCATAGTTTTTTTTTCTTCCACACCTTTAAAGTTTGTATTCTGCTGTTACTTTGTGTTTACTAGAAGAGACTGCAGACAGTTAGTCATGCTAACCAATTATTTAGGTAAATCTGGTCATTAATGAAAAATAATCAAAAGTCCATAGTACAGGCAACAAATGCACCCTTAGACAAACAGTGCGTTCCATCTAATGTGTCATAAATACCTGTCCACCAGCAAAGATCACAGGGGATCCTGAAGGCTTGGGTCTGTAGGGGATAGTGACCCCTTTAGGGGGAGACTGTACAGGAGACAAAGTAAATAATAGTCATTAATGTCTAAAATTCACATACACAAAAAATACCTATCAGGCATAACATTAGTAGTAAAATGGATTAAAAAAATTAAACAGTGAGATGGTAAAGCCATCTTAAACACACAAAAGCAGGAAAACAGAAGCATTCAGAACCTGACACAACAAACTCAAAGAAAATTTCCTTTGTTGAGGTCACTGATACAAGAGTCAACATACCTCAAGCATGACCACGCAGATCTGTTTTACACACTCAATTATTGACTGGGGAGTGCCAGCAATGGTGATGGCACGCTCCGTGGAGTTGGGTAGCATGTCTCCTGCCACTTGTACCTGAGCACCAGTTGACTGGAACGAAAAACATAAAATCAATCCTAAAATGTTAAAGGGACTTTACGGACTTTTGAATTTTTATGCTCGCGATTGCCCCCTCAGGCCAAAAGCGTAACGGCAGCTTCAATAGAAGGCTCGTGCACGAGGCGCGCATGCTGTACGTGCACACTCCTTAACAAAAATAACAGCTGAGACAGTCCCGTGTGTGTGTGTGTGTGTGTGGCCCGGAGGACAGACAGGAGAACGCGCAGCTAATTAAATAATTTGGTTCTGTACCTTTCTCTTCAGCACAGCCGACAAAGGTTTATGATGAGTCAGTCCTCCTGCATGCTCAAATCATTCCCTTCCCTTGCTTGAAAAATTGTTCCAAAATGAAAGTTGAACCCACATCTTTTTTATCTGTGAATTCAATGCCGTTCGGCGAGTCTCAAATAAAAATTTGGGCATCCTAGTGTAAAAAAATATACCATTAATGTAAAAAAGAAACTCTAAATGAACTATAGTCACACCCAGAATCGAACCCAGGTCTTCTGCATGGGAGTCAGACATCCTACAAGATGAGCTACACTCTAGTAACATTCACAGTATCTATAACATTTATATCCTTGACACCTGAAACAACGTCAAACCAAAGAACAGTTCGAAGTGAAAATGGCTATTTTGTTGCTAATTTGCAAGAAATATCTAGAAGAAACTTCTACAGAAAGTAGCTAAGCGTCCTCAGAAATGTAGCTAGCTTCATCACTAGGCGTTAGGAACAGCGACAAAGTCGCCGAGTTGGCACTACCTCTCTCTGCTGCTAAATATACGGATAGCAAATACTATGGGCTATGCCTGAGCGTGAACGCGCATGAAGCAGCCTGCTCGACCCAAGCAGCTCTTTTCTGTGATTTTACAGAAAAACAGGCAATCACAGTAAAAATGCCAGGGCTCATTCTACAGGACCAGGGCATTGCAGGAGAATGTATTAAGAAGAAATGTATTAGCTGTCAAACTTCCATGTCCCTTTAAGAAATAAAAGATGGCATAAAGCCAGCCTTTTTATTCTAGAATATACATTCTTCAAACTCACCTCTCGAATTTCCTTGATCTTGCAACCTCCTTTCCCAATGAGGGAGCCACACTGGCTGGCAGGCACCACAATGCGTAGGGTCACTGGTGGCTTGCTGGTAGCTGTGCTGTTTGTCATTGAGCTTCTTATATCCTGACAACAACAGTACAAAGCTTTAGATTAATCAAGTCCATAACTTAATCGGTTAACGTTATCCTGCAACCCTCAGTACACACCTCTTCCAACTTTTCAATGATCATGGAAAACGCTTTAAAGATGGCAGTGGTCGGACCTGCCAAAGTAATGATCCTCTCAGGACAATTGCCTTCAGAAATGTTGATGCGAGCGCCACTCTAAAAAAATTGTTGCCATTTGATTATAAAGATAAATTGTAGACATCTACAAATTAGAAACTTGACCTCTATTATTAGATTAGTGCAACAAGTATAAAATAACTTACCTCTTCTCTCATCTTCTTCACAGATTCACCTTTCTATTAGAGAATCAGATCAGTCAAATGTATTACAATTTGAAAACAAGACTGAGAACTGTGCAATCAATAATTTTTAAAGCTTACCTTTCCGATGATGCTTCCAACTTCCTAAATAAGAGTAAATGTGTCAGCAATTATTTTTATGTTGAATATGGTTTAGCAAGTTTGCAGTAAAATATTAAATTTGAAAGAGCCAGCTTTCAAACTGTTGCTTACAGGCCTCACAGCTTTGAAAATCACCATAACAGCCAACAGTAGGACTCACAACATGACAAGTGTGGAGCTATGCTGCCGTTAGAAAACGCCAGATGGACTTGAAACAAATGACTTGCAATGCCACTGAATTTTAAGATCTGATCATCAGAAAGTGGCATCTTGTTCTTTTGGGCTTCTTTTATTTATTTCTTTTAAATCAAATCAAAGATACTTTATTAGTCCCAGAGGGATCATCAGTCATTAGAAAATCCATTTAACAAGGATGCAAATTATAAATTCCAATCATAACTATGATAGAAAAAGTATTTTGCCATCAGGATGTAAAAAAAAAAAAAAAAAAAAAAAAAAAAACATGGCAAGTTTGAGATCTGCATATGAACGATAGAACTGGAAAGTAAATTTTTGAATAAAATACAAGCTGAGATTCAACCTGAAAATGTGTTTTACTTTTCTCCCAGCTAGCTTTGCTAAGAATTTATTAATTGGCCATCTCTCTTTTAGCATTGATATGATTCTGCTGAAACTTTTTTCTGACAGCCAGACATAAATATTAAAAACTCAAGTTTCAATGCTGGACTTATATGGATCTGTGCACCAAACCAAACACGGGGAAGAAAATGATATCATATCCAAAGGTATTTAGTATACAACTGCTGAATGATGATCCATTAGGTGCTTCAAGATAGCCATTAAAATGACTTGCATAAAATTATATTTGAATAGAATCAAGTAGTATGTACTGGAGTCTCGTAATAAAACAAACTTTTCTGTTGTGCCATAAAATACAGGATCCAATCATCCAGCCAATGCCCTTTCACATCCCATTGGTCCATGAATCCCAAAGGGAAGACTTCATTTTCCATAAATAAAAATGTCATTTGCTCTTAGAATGCCCACGCAAGCAGCTGATGAATGACCTCACCTTGCCATGCATGAGCAGCCTAATGGTGAGGGTGACATTGAGCCCGCCTTCAATCACTCCAGAGTCCATAACGGCAACTATAGTGTCAGCACAAAACTGGAGTCTTTAGTCACAGAGATGAACCTAAAGCACATAAACAAAACAGTATTATAAACTTGGAGGGAGGAATGGAGACAATGTTAAAATACAATTAATTACCTACAATACAGAGTAAAATTTTACTTAAAAGCAAAAGGTTTTAAAGTCTGATGTCAAGTTTCTTTATTGCGCATGTGAGCAGAAACACACCAATTTAGGATCTCAGATAACCTTTTGCCCAGAATAGTCTTCTGGGATACAAACATAGCATTACTAAGTTTTCACAACTTAAAAGATAAATATGCAAAGGCTTCTAAATTCATCAAGTTCATTAAGCAATTATTTTACTTGATCACATCAACACTTTTAGTTGGTGGTAGAAAAACACTCACATTGACAACCATTCTATCGCTCAGTGGAAAAGTTTCTACCAAACAGGTTTCATTATTTGAAGACATCGTTTATGCAATGTCTGTGACGATGCAGGAAAACATGAAATGAGCTATTTTGCTGCTTAGGTGCATGCCTTGAATCGTTTTAAGACGAGTGAAACAAAGTGATTTAGTGTCGATGGCTAAACTCCAAATACGAAGAATAGCACATGCTCGTGTGGTAAAACTCGTCATAAGCTTTTTGACAAGTTTATCAACAACTGCACGTCTAATTATCGTATTGTTGCTAATAAAACCAACTGTGCTAATCACGTAACAAAATTACAACTATACATTACTAAATACTAAATACATTGATAGTTGTGACTGTGGAGTTTAGTTTTAAGTATTTATTTTAATAATAGAAGCTAGTTGAAAGTATGTTAGCTTTTTAGCATTCGGGTGGTAAAAATGAATGGAGCATGCTTGTTAGCAACGCCAGCTAGTTAGCTTACTTCGTCAACATAAATATCTGCTGGTAAATAGGTTAAATCCGTGAGAACGTATTCAGATCTTCTCTTAACCAAATGTAACGATAAATAATGAGTATTATCTTTTTATAAACCAACGTAAACGGGGGGGGGGGGGGGGGGGGGGGGGACCGTGGCTGCTAAAGCTAAGCTAACCCCCATCACTGCGAACAGTGACTGCGTGTTCATCACCACGCGGCCTGCTAGCATAAGCAGCAGCTACAGGGCGCGATTTCTTTCCGCTACTTCGGACCATAACAAATTTGAGGAAAAACACGCAAAAAAAATTCTAACTCACCTGCTTCTCGGGCTGCAAAGTGAAAGGGGGAGGGTTGGGGTTGTAAGGGTAGAAGGGGAGAGGTTCGGGAGGGTAGAAACCCGGGGGAGAGTTTAAAAAGGACTCGGGGAAGAGGGAAGAGTGATGCGAGATCGAGCTCCACTCCTTTATACAAAGACAACAAAATTGTAACCTTTCAACTTTAACCCCGCACGCATCGTAACTCCCCACACAGCCTGACCCGTGGAGGTTCTAGTGCGACGCAAAGGGTATCAACGTAAATAAAATATCTAGAAAGATAATTTTTGAAGAAGTTTATTAAAAAAAAATATTAAAACTATTAGAATGATTTAAAATGCCTCAACAGAAAGAAAATGTTAGGAGTCTCTTACAGCTTACTTGATTAGATTAGTTTTCAACAATGTGTTAAATATTTTCAAATTGTGATAATTGTAGCATAAATAGAAATAAATGTTTATATTTATATACGTATTAAAGAGTCTCACTACAATTTGATGTTGACTTATTTTTTTCTAATCCTTTAAAAAACAATGGATGCGAGAAAGATAAAACACAGTATTGCCTTTATTTGGATTCACTTTATTGCACAGGTTAAAAGATTTTCTACTTTTATCAGTACATTTTAGAGTATTTGCATAGAACAGTTTCAGAGCAAAGCAGAATAACTGTTTTGCAGACACATTTAGTTGTAAGCACAAAGTTAAGACATTTAGAGAATAAAATAGGATCACATACATCACTCCTGTGAAATAAACTGAGAAAAGAAATGTTGCAAAACAGAATAACTACAAACTGAGGCTTTTTAGTGTCATAAATAAAGCTTAAAATACTGCAACTAAAAGTGACAAGGTATTTTAAGCATTTTGCATTCTGCAGGGTGTTGTTGAGCCAAAAGGGTCTCAGTCAGAATCACTGCTGCCACTGCTGCTGCTGGATGACTGTAAAGTAAACAAATATTTTGATAACTTTAGTACAATCAATTTAATAAACTGAATAATTGAATATCAAATTTTATAATACATAAATGCAGTAATTATAATAAAAATAGTTTGAGATGAGGAGGATAACCTTTACTGCAGGATAACAATAGAAATTTATACAATCAACACTATTGTACCATAATTCACATGTGACAAATCAAAGATCCAACACCATTTTTAATATTTCTACTAAATCTTCCAAAAAGCACAAAATGATTCATTTCAAACTTAAGTCAAGTTCCATTTTCTAAATGTATTACCTTGCTAAGTGACTATGTAATCTGATTATAGAAACCTGAGAGAATGCAAACTGTTCAAGATTATTTAAACACAGGGTCAAGACAAACAGCTGTCAAAAATAAAGTCATCCATCTTTTTATGCATTTGCGGAAATCTTCACACCCTTCACTTTTACTACACACATAGCTTCTACACTGAACTCATAAATCCCTTCAGAAAAATTGTGTACCGTTGTTTATGCAACAGTATGAACACCTAGATAAGTTCCCTTACTTGCAGTATTAGGAAATGTAAAGAATACAAATAATGCATGACATGATTTGCTGTACTGCTTATGTATTTGTTTTTTATGATAGTTCTGTGCAAAAAACTACAAATCTGTCATGCCTAATTTAAGCTGGTATATCTTCATAACTGTCCAGCAACTAGCACTTGTTTATTTGACTGCTTGCTGTTGTATAGTTTCAGTTTTGACTCTCTTCATCTCATTGTTCCGTTGATCTAGAAATACATATTCTTTCATTCCCTGTTTAATGACAATGTGTATTTCCTGAACTGACTGATCTAAAGAAGAGGACCTGGGCAGGTTCATTTGTTTCTGTATTAGTATTTCAGCAGCAGGAGGGATCATTTTCATTTTTTATATTCTTACTTAAAATCTGAACACACCTTGCCATGTTTGTGGTGTCCATGCTTGTGAGCTTTCTTCAGCTTCTTCATCTTCTTATGAGCTTTGTGTTCACCCAATGCCATTCCAAGCCCCATTCCTCCAGCTAAACCTCCAGCCAAGGGAAGCAACCCACCATGATGATCTTTGTGCTGGCCTTTGTGGTGACCTTTGTTGTGACCCCCTTTGGGTGAATGTGGATAAGGACCAGGATAAACACCTCCAGGGGGGGCCACTGGATATACACCTGGAGTCATAGGATAAGTATTGGGTACAGGAGTTACATAGGCCACCCCCCCTGGAGTTGCATATGGCCCCACAGCTGGGTAGTACACAGAATTTGGTGCCGGTAGGACAGTCCCTGGTGGAGGAACAGCCGGGTTTATGGAATTGTAAGGGGGAGGGAAGGCAGGGTTGTGTTGGACAGGAGGAGGGCCTGAAACAAAAAGCACAAGATCACAACTCATGCCTGAGATCAGAAAGGGTGTGAAGCAAAGAGAATCCAAATGCAAAATAAAAATATGAGTGTTACTTGCGAAATCTGATATCTTACCTTGATTTGGCCACATAGTTTCAGTTTATTTGATCAGAAAATGAAATCAGGTTTCACACAAAGTTCTACAGAAACAAACAGATTATATAGTTGATTCATTTAATTAGTTTTTAAACATGTCTTTAAAAAAACTAAACACAAAACTATACGTGCTTATTTTTCAAACTACTTAAAGAAAAAAAATTGTTTAATAATAATGATTAGAATAAGAACACCAGCAAAGTAAGATTTCAAGGTGAAAGTAATAGAAAGAAAACAGCCTCGCTTTTTATGTAGGACTGCTGTAGCGATATAAAGAAATGTACCTGCGCAAGCTGAAAACCGAGAACACGTCAAATAACCTACACCTTAGGGTAGGTTAGGGATTATGTTCAACTGAACAGATACATAATTAACAAAATGCCATCGATCTGACTCATGAGACAAAGTAAATAATGTTTTGTCAAGTAAACAAACTGTTCTTGTATCTTTACTATACTAGTAATACCTAAGTATACGTAGAGATCTTACCTCTGCTGTTGCTGAGTATGGAACTTGAAGTTTCGTGTTTGACTTCCGCATTTTATGTTGGGGCCACAGACCTGAATATGTAGGGCGCTGCAGAGCGTAAGCGTCACCACGTAAGCGTCACCGCCATATTGGATGGGTCTCCTCATCAATGCGAAGTGGTAACATCCGTTTTTGTGTAGCCTACAAACACCGTGCGGGCGGTGTTAAATGTGACTCCTCACACACGACGTACCGCCTCCCTTCGTGCAGCCCGAACCATCAAAGCACACTCACCTACATTTCTGTCTGACATAAAGAGTGAAGTAACCTGCGCCGCACGTGAGGGGAAATCCTGGCTGAGCTAAAAGTTTGCGTTGGTAGAGTGATGAATAAAGTGGTAAAATAAGTACATTTTCTTGCGCTATAAGTTACTGTTTGAACATAAATGCCTCTGAAGATAATTCACTCGTTTATTCACAGGTGTTGGAATGAACTCTGACATGAGGAAATTAGCTGACTTGTTTACGGAGGATTCAGAAAATGATGCGACATTTTATGGCTTTTCTGACTCTGAATTCGTAGATACGGTACGTTTTTATTTTTTAACAAATATTTTAGATTAGTCATGTCGACATGTGTGATGTATGGCAGAGAACGGCTGCCCTTTTAATTGTTTTACAGTATTTCAACAAGAATTTTAACTTTTTTTCTGTTAAGCTACTAGAAATTTTCTCAACAAGTAATTTTTACATTTCCAAACAGCGTTTGGATTATGACGATGAAGTCCAGCTTGACATGTCCCCCAAGGAACAGCAGAAAACCACATCTGCAGGCCTTCCACCTTTCAGACTGAGGGTTGCATTACGCTGTGTGCCTTCCATCCAGCTGTCCACAGGTCATGATGCAGAAGACAGTGAGAAAATAACAACTAGAAGAGGAGTGAAGAGGCTGAGAAACACCAGTAAAACTAAAAAGGACAGAGCTGTAAAACGTGAAGAAGAGGAGTCAACAGTTGGCCATCCTTCTCTGTCTGAGGAGCGTGGATCTGATTCAGACGAAGATGTTTTTGATAATTTTCTGTTAAAGAGAGAGCAGAACATCAAGGCTAACAAAGCAATGGTGACTCAGAAACATTTAAATTTTAGTTGGAAGTCAGTAATTAGAAATCTGTAATTTGAAAAACACTGCATTTAAACCCAATAATGGTCAATTAGTGCTTAAAACTTTAACAGATACCACATTCTCAACAGCTCAAAACCTCTATTAGAGGAGCCAATAAAGAGGATAACTGATTTTTTTGTTATTTGATCCTGATACTGGGGTCCAGAAACCTAATTTGATATATTTTGCTGGCAAGTCATTCTGATCAAGCAAGTAAAACAATAATAATGCATATAAAATACTTAGATTTTTAAGGCTGTAACTCTGGCATGTTATTTATATTACACTGCTGATTTTCAAAAGGGAATTTTTTTGAATTATTATTTTTACAGTTGGCTCAGCTGATGGCAGATCTGCAGAAAATTCCAGAAGGTGCAGGGATTTTCAAAAGATCAGGCAAACGGAAGGCAAAAGTAAGACACTCTGTGAGTGCACTGAAAAAAGGCAAATTTGTTAAACATCACTAGTCTTAGCTAATTTTCAAAACCCAGCATACCTGTAAAGACATCTTCACTCCACTAGGGAACAGTAGATTGTGCTGATTCTTCCAAATTCACAGCGTCCACCACATACTGATCTGACTGGAGAGGAGTCCAGAAGGTATCCAGAACGAGCTTCCCGCAGACAAACACGTTCCATGAGGAAAGGTCAGGATCCCTCATCCTCTGAGGAGGTAGATGTGGAGCTCAGTTTGGAGGAAGAGCTACTAGAGGTCAGTGAAGCCATTTACCTAATAACTAAAAGGCAAGAAATTCAGGCAATTGTCACGCTTTTTTTGTTAGAAGTATAGGAAATACATGTTTTACACTGCAGAAATAGAGCAGCATTGAATTTATGAATTTAGAAATAATACTTAAAAAGACTTAAAGTCTTAAATGGTAAATGGCTTGTATTTGATATAGCGCCTTCTAGAGTCCTGCCCCCCCCCCCCCCCCAGGCGCTTTACAACACAATCAGTCATTCACCCATTCACACACACATTCACACACTGGAGGGGATGAGCTAAGATGTAGCCAAAGCTACCCTGGGGCGCACTGATAGAGGCGAGGCTGTCGAGCACAGGCGCCACCGGTCCCTCCGACCACCACCAGCAGGCAAGGTGGGTTAAGTGTCTTGCTCAAGTACACAACGACAGCGACAGACTGAGCGGGGCTCGAACCTGCAACCGTCTGATTATGGGGCGAGCACTTAACTCCTGTGTCACCGCCACCTTAAAAGTTGTGCTGAATTTTACTGCTGAAACAAATACTTCAAATACATTTCTCATGTCTTTTTATTTTATTTTATTTTTTTTACTTATTTGAGGCTTCATTAAATGCAGGTACCACTCAACAGAATATTCCAATACAAAAATATTTGATAACTGCAGCCCTACTGTATTAACTTCAGTGTATGGCATTTCTCCTCAAAAGTTTTATTTGTCCACTATTTTGAATAAATAATGTAGCCTAAATGAAGTTTGACGGAACAAATAAGTGAGAGTGCAAGATCCTACTTTAAGGAGAGGACTTTCATTTAATTGAGTTCTGATTTTCATTGTTTATTGTTTAACAGTCACCTTAAAAAAGTTTATAATGGTTTTAAAATATTAAAACTCAATTTCCATACCACGGTCAATAAGGTCTACTAGGAATTTATCTGCACAACTTTTAAAATCCATCAAACCCTGTTTTGTTGATACAAGTTAAAAGTCCAACCCAGCAGATTTGGTTAAAAGTTAAAACAAACTCAATAAAACCTCATAAAAGTTGTTCCCACGTTAAACCATGAAGCTTTATATAAAAGCATAATTGCTGATGAGCTTTCTTTAAACGCGAGTCAATGTGGGGGTCCACCTCATCCCCAGACATGAGCACAGGCTAGATGACTGATATTTTTCCTAAAATCAATAACAAAATAATAAATCGTTCTAAGGCCTTTGTGCTGTGGTCTTTGTTTATATTTTTTGCCTCTTTGCGAACATCCATTTGTAAATGTCTTCATTTCAGGTGATCGGTCATAATATTTGGAATGTTTGTTGGTTTTGTTTGAGAAAGAAAAACAATTTCATTGCACAAAAATTCAGCCCATCTGTTTTAGGTGCGCAGAGCCCCACGGCATCGGTCCACTCCACGACCCAATCAGAGCAAGCCTCATGTAATCCGTCCAGTAGAGGACATCAAAGACGATGAGCTTCAGCTGGTTGCAGACAATATGACTGATAAAGTGTACAACAGTGCCACAGTAAGTTCACAGTTGGACATGATTTCTACCTTAAACATTTTATTTTCAAACATCTACTGTGTAGGACACACTGTCTGCACTGCTGTATGAAAATGGTAGCTTACCGATCTGATGGTTTCTGTGATGAGGTAGCAGTATTTCGTGACACGGTTCCTACAACAGCCATATTGAGTTTCACTTGAACTGTGTCTTTATCTTACGTTTATTTTTATGTCTTCAGAATTGGAAAAGAGAACTTGATCTTAATGGTTTTCTTGCATTGATGTGATGAAAGAACTTCCTGCATTTAGTGTTTTCTGGTTATATCAATGGTAGCTAGAGGAATTTAAGACATTGCTTTCTCTGAGATTTAAGATTTTCTTGCAAAATAGATTCAAAGTTCTTAATATAGTGTGGTCAGTTTGAGCACAGGTGCATGAGAATGTAAATTTTAATATTTTGTGTGTGATGTAGCTGACTTTTCTCTGCATTTTCAGGGTTCTACATGCCATCAGTGCAGGCAGAAAACCATCGATACAAAGACGTGCTGCCGTAGCGAAGACTGCCGTGGGATTCGGGGTCAGTTCTGTGGGCCATGTTTGAGGAACAGATACGGAGAAGACGTGAGGAAAGCGCTGCTGGATCCGGTCAGACCTTTGATATGCCAGTGCTCTCTACACATGTGCTGGCACATGACACAAAAATAGTTTGAGGAACACACATGCACAGACCGTCAAGAACAAAAATGTTTATTTGAATGAAGATGGAAACTTTTCATACAGCTTTTTAAAAGTATCAGCAGTAGCTTTTAAGGCACGGGAACAGAAACTTTATTTTAAATTCTCAATTGGTTTGTTGTCTCTTGATCTTCATCTCTTTCCAAATTCAACACAGATATTCTAACCTGAAGGTCTGTTGCCCAGCACTGAGTTGTTTCCCTCCTCCAACACACCTGATTCAGTGACTGAATAACTCTGTTAAGCAGCTCATGAAGCTCTGCAAAAACCTGTTTTAAAATCAGATGTGTTGGGGCCGTGAAACGACAAAAGCATTTTCTGCATAGCGGACCTCCAGTACCAGGATTGGTCATCACAGTTTTAACAAGTTAAAACACAAATATGTTAAACACAATACAAGTATGTCACATGGCCTTGCATAACATAAGTGGTAGCATTAGCTCATGAGGTCTCTTTGATTCCAGCTCCTTTCTGGGAATTCTGCCATTGTGTCAGTTCACCTGACGTGGTTGTGGTCAGGCTATGATGTAACTTGCCATCACCAGCAGAATGTGAAAGAATATTGGATTTTGTGGAAAGTTCTTTAAAAGGAACCCAGGTTACAAAACTTTTTGGTTCTTAAAAGATAAATGTTAGTATCGTTTATATTAAAGTGGTGTAAAAAACCTTCTTAATGTCTTCATCTTTATAAAATTTGTAAAAATATTTTAACTCGTAAGTCGCCATTGTTGTTAGCGTCACAATGCACTCTGGGTAGTGACGTCATATGGTTGTACCCCGGTTGCACCGGCCGGCTTTGGGACCCTGTAGTGACTGTTGAGCGACATCAACGTGTCGTCTGTTCAGCCTTTTCAGTTTGAACCAGAGTGAAACATTAACGAGGACATCACTGACCATGTTTCACAAAACAAGCATCAAAATGAAGAGCAAGAAGGGCGGGATGAAGCGAGTGCAGGACAAAACCGGTGGTGCGTGTGCGGCAAATGTGTCTCCGTGGTAACCGAGAGGGAGCGTGTTTGTTAAGAGCTCACATTTTTGTCAGCAGAAGTTAACGGTAAGCTATCGTGTGATCAAACTTATTCAATTATGAATAATTTTGTAGAATTTTAGCATCCAGAGCTGTCGTGTGCTTCATAGATGATTAGGATATTCAGAGAAACGACTTTAATCGTTTTTGCTGATATGTTTGGAGAACACTGTATTGCTACACTTACTGCTTGTTTTACTGACGGGAGAGGTGAACGTTCAGCTTCATCCGTGATGAGTGGCTTGTCGGATGGTTCACTGAACGTGACAGAAGCGGCAGCTGCAGGAGCGGGTTGTCTGCTCAGGAGAGCGTCCAGCGTCTCTTGTCTCTCCGAGAGTGTTTAGGCTCCTTGTGTGGGAAAATGGTCAGTAAAGCATTTAGTTTCAGCCTTCTCTTTTACCCAGCTGCTCCGGTGAGCTCTTTAAGTAGTTGTGGTCAACTATAAGCCTCAAACGCATCAGGAGAGAATTGTTGGGAACACAGCCGCAGATCTTTGGGAAGTTGTGTCCGTCCACAGGCATCTTCCCACTGCTTTCTCCTCTACTTGCCAGTGGGAAAGCTGTGTAAACTCACATCACTCCCTTTGTTGCCCTTTGACTGTAAATTGCATCCAAAAGCAGCATAATGCAGCATTTTACTTAATTATTAATACAGTGAGCGCGTAAACAAACACTAGTGTCAATAGCTATTCTTCCAAGAGCAACCAATATACGTCATCGCCCCCAGAGTGCATTGCGTGTGGAAAACATGGCATCCTGCGTATGTAAAAAAATGCACTAAATATTACAGATTTATTATAAATGGCTATATTTTGTGTGTTTCTAACAACATATTTTGGTACAATAGAAAATTTGTGGCTTATTAGGGCATACACGTCCTCATAGCTGGAGTTCCTTTCAAGTGCCTTGAAAAGCACAATATTTTATTCCATCCATCCATCCACTGTCTTACGCTTATCCAGAGTCGGGTCGCAGAGCAACAGCCTAAGTCAAGAGGCACAGACTTCCCTCCCTCCAGCCACGCGGGCCAGCTCTTCCGGGGAAACCCCGAGGCGTCCCCTAGCTAGGCGAGAGACATAGTCCCATCGACATGTCCTGGGTCTTCCTTTAGGTCTCCTCCCGGTTGGATGTACCTGGAAAACCTCTCCAGGGAGGCGTCCTAATCAGATGCCCGGCCACTTCAACTGGGTCTTCTTGACATGGAGGAGCAGCAGATCTACTTTGCGCCTCTCCCAGATGACCGAGCTTCTCACCCTATGTCTAAGAAAGAGCCCAGACACCCTGTGGAGAAAACTCATTTCGGCCGCTTGTATCCGCGATCTTGTTCTTTCGGTCACTACCCAAAGCTCGTCACTATAGGTGAGGGTTGGAACGTAGATTGACCGGTAAATTGAGAGGTTCACCTTCTGGCTGACGAAGGTGAACTTTAACTTTCACTACTGCGTTTTCAGTGCTGTGATACTCTGCAGTTCCTCAAACAGATCACCAGTGTTTAGAATGCTCACATACTCGACAGGCCACTATTTTCTCAAGAACTTTAAATACTGTATAAATGGAAGGTTAGAGATTTGTCTATAATTCATAAGGTCATCTTAATTTCTTTTCAAAATTAACACTGGGCTGGAATATCATGGAAGCAGAGAATCTCTGGTGAAATGCTTCTCTTGCAGCACACTCTGACCTAGAGAAGTTCCTGTCAGCTGTAGACGTTATCAGCTGGACATTATGTGGTGGAGAGAGATAAAAATGCCAGCACAAATATCAAAACATACATCCAAACAAAACACTGAAGCATAGAGCACTGAGCCGCTGCTTCTGTGCATGCCGCCAGCTATGTTTATCCTCAATTATTTCTCCTGTTGTCATTCAGGTTTTTGGAGGGATGGCGTGGCTTCTTGTGTTTAGAAAAAGTACATCTGTGCTGTTTTGTTTTAGATTCTGTTCTGTGAAAATTGCTGTTTCAACTGGCTGGAGGGGAGAGAGGGCCGTGGCTGCAGCTTGTAGCAGGGGGAGGGGAGTATAGGCGGATAACAAATGCCGTCGCTAAGTTGGTGTTGAAGACTTGGCAGCCCCGCAAGCTCAAACATGGTTGACTCTGGAACCAGGAAGAGAAAAGGTGGCACTGTTTGTCAACAGTAACTACACTCCTTCTTGGCCATTAAAAAAACAAACAACAAAAAAAAAAAACAGAAAACCTGGCAACTCCCCAGCCGGCTGAAAAGGAGATCTGTATCATTGTAACCATTCCTGCAACATGATGGACACAATATACTTTTTTGTGATTATTTAATTCTTAAATTCTGACATATTGCACCTTTTAACCCAATCAATTTCATCCTCAGAATTGGACGTGTCCTCCCTGTCGAGGAATTTGCAATTGTAGTTTTTGCCGGCAGCGGGAAGGCCGATACCCAACTGGTATTTTGTTCCCCCTGGCTCAATACCACGGCTTCTCTGACGTCCATTCCTACCTCACCAGGTTGGGCAACCACACAGCTAAACACAATTTAAAGAGGTGTTGTCTAGCATGGCTGTTACACAATCCTGTACTCAAGGACAAAGTTTCCACATTTTCTTTCTCAAACATGCTAAATGAGCTCATCATGGTGTCTAATTCTGCAGAAGCATATTTAAGACATTTTCATTTGAACCAAGTAGAAAAACAGAATTATGCTGGGCAGTGACGCTCAAAAGTTGAATTTGGTGATTTCTGATCTAGCAGAATAGGTTTCAAATAATTTATCATGAGAAAAGTCTTGAAGCTCGGCAGTGTGTAACATCTGACTTGAGTTTTATCTGAAAATTTCATTGATAATTTAATTTTAATATCTAAAGTGTCTTTTTGTCCTTACAGCCTCCGTAATAAACTGGAGGGAGAATCCTGAAGGAGATGCTGTTCAAGTACTACTGTGTTCTTTCATGTGCTGAAGTTTTATCAGTTTTATACATTCAGCCTGTTTTAAATAAATGCGGTTTTTATCCAACTCTGAGTGTGATTAAAATGAAGTAAAAAACTGAGAAAGAATCAGCTCCTCTAAATCTGAGACCATGGTCTTGATTTGGAAAAGGGTAGAATGCCTTCTCCGGGTCAGGGATGAGATCCTGCTCCAAGTAGAGGAGTTTAAGTATGTCAAGGTCTTGTTTACGAGTGAGGGAAAACTGGAGCGTGAGATCGATAGGTGGATAGGCGCTGCGTCTGCAGTGATGCGGGTGTTGTACCGGTCTGTCGAGGTGACGAGAGAGCTGAGCCAGAAGGCAAAGCTCTCGAATAACCGGTCGATCTACGTTCTTACCCTCACCTATGGTCACGATCTTTGGGTAGTGACCAAAAGAACGAGATCGCGGATACAAGCGGCCGAAATTCTCTATTGGCTGGTAAATGTAAACATAAACCCAGTGTCATGTCTGTCAAAAATAATTATTTTTTTATTTTTCAATTAAAATATAGCTTTTAAAGGAAATACTGTACCTTCATTCTGCACACCTTTAAATGCCCTGTGGAGGTATTGTTTAAAAAATATATAGTTTTTTTAATAAATTTTTCCCGGCACAGTTCCAGTCATTCTGAAAACTACTTTTAATGACAAATAAATGCTTTGTGACCTTAACCTTAAAATAATGGAAAAACAGGACCTCAAAAACACACATGATTGACTTTACTTAAATTCATTTATTGAGCAGGGTAATAGAAATCTAATTAAATACACTTTAGGTATTACATAGAACTGTTTCAGATCAAAGCAGAATAACTTTTGCAGCCACATACAGTAGTGAGAACAAAGACATTTAGAGAATAAATGGGATTGCATGCATCACTCCTGTAATAAATATACTGAGAAAGAAATTTCTACCAAACAAAAAAGCATTAAGGCTTCTCATTGTTACAAATAAACCATAAAACACTAATTGTGCACGGTAAGTGGTCAAAATTATGCATTTGGTTTATAGAAGAGTTGCATTTGTAGATGGCAGCATTCTGCTGGATGTTGAGCTGAGGGCCTCAGTCTGCCTCTCTGCTGCTGCTGCTGAAAACTAAAGAAAAAAAATGTCCATTTAAGAAGCAGAACACTTAGATTTCTAACTTAATACTATATGTTATCTTGATTACATTAAAACTTTTAGAGAAGAATAGATTTACTTTTTTGCAGCCATGTATCCAACAATGTAACATTAGACATTCACACAATCATAAATTACTGAGGAACTAAAACATTTTCAATTCTGCAAATTCACAGCAAAAATTGTCTAAAAAACACTTCAATTAATCCATTGTTTAATTTAAGTTGCATTTCATGTGTAATACTTGACCATGTGACCTAAACAGATAGCAGTACACTGTAGATCATATGACACACACACAGTGTGAAGGCAGCTGTCAAAAGTCCAACGAAGACTTTACATCCATTATTTTATGCATTTGCTGAAGTCAGCATGCCCTTTGCTTTCCATAATTTCCTACACAGAAACTTGTGAATCCATTCAGAAATGTTTTATTGAGAACAGTCTGCATTATGAATCCAAAGAAGTTTCCTTGGAGTTTTAGGAAATGTAAACAATTAAAATGAAGCTTGATGTCATTCTCTGGTAATGTGGGCTTTTGTTCTTCTTTATTTACTCTGTAAATAAAAAAATGCATGCAAAATAACCTTTCAAAAAATCACATTTTCAACATTGAAATGAGGCATAACATTTTCTAGCAATTTTTTTTTTACTATTTTTTCAGATATTATGTTATTGTTAAATAAAATTCTTTGCATAAAAAGCAACTATAAATAAATCACCCCATTTTAAATTGGTATTCCTTTGTAACTGCAGCAACTGGTACTTGACTTTGGCAATTTGACTGCTTTGCCGTCCTGCTCTCATTGTCCTGTTGGTCCAGTAGAAACGGATATTCTTTCATTTCCTTTTTAATGACATGTTTCCTGTATTACCTGTACAGACTGACTTAAAAAGCAAGTCACCCCCTACCAGAGTATTACTCCACTCACACTTACTGTTTGGAAAAATACAACAAAAGCTGTTGCCTAGCAGACCGAAAGGGCGGAGCCGCTAACAAGCACGCGCACGCACGCACGCGCACACACACGCTCACAACGACATTGGGACATCATATGGTACCAGCTAACGTTCTAGGGTACCTCTTAGCCAATAGCGATGGCAGATTTAATTTCAAATGCAGTGCAGAGTTTTTACCTGACAACGGCACAACACTGACAGTTTTAGGCAGAAAATTAAAATTTTAACTAAAATGCACTAAAGTGCTAAACTATTCACTACACGTGTCTGCAGCATTATTAGTCACACATTTATATAGTTTATCAGAAAAAAAATTGATTTGGTGGTGACTTGCTCTTTAACAAAGAGGACCTGGGCAGATCCACTTGTTTCAGGAATCAGCATATCAGGAGAGACCATTAATAAGCCCTCACACCATCTTACCTTGTTCAAAATCTGACCTCACATTGTCACGTTAGTGGTGGTGGTAGTAGTGGTGGTGATGGTGTCCATGCTTGTGGTGTCCAAACCCGTGGTGTCCAAACCCGTGGTGTCCATTCTCGTGGTGTTCATGCATGGGGTGTTCATGCATGGGGTGTTCATGCATGTGGTGTTCACACTCGTGGTGGTCATGTTTATGAGCTTCATGTTTACCCAACATTACTCCAAGACCCAATCCCCCAGCTAAACCTCCAACAAGAGGAAGTAATCCACCATGTTTACATTTTTTGTGATCTTTATGGTGATCCCCTTTGGTACAATATGGGCAAGGACCTGGCTGAAACCCCCCAGAAGGTACTACTAGATAAGCATTAGCTCCAGGAGCTCCATAGGGCACCCCTCCTGGAGTTGCATATGGTCCCATGGCTGGATTCATGGGAGCTGGGTATTGGCCTGCAGGGTACCCAGCATTTGTTGCTTGGGGGTAGACAACTGGTGGAGGAACAGCAGAGTATGCAGGAGGACCTGGCACACAAAAGCGCAATTATATACCTCAAACCTGGAATCAAAGATAACGTACTTCAAAGAGAATCTAAAATGTACAAAAATACAAGGGTTACAATGCATTTAATGTCCCACCTTGATTTGGCCACATCGTTCCACTGCTTATTTGATCAGAACATGAAATCAGGTTTCACACAAAGCCCTGAAGAGACAACATAATTATACAGATTATTAATTTGAAGAAGTAAGATAATAAACACATTTTAGAAGCAAAAGAAAAGTTGGGCATGCATATTTTCCAACCTACTAAAACTTGATTGTATCAAAATCAGTTGACTGTTGCTCAAAGAAAGGAAAAAGAAAAAAAACTGTTTAATCAGTGTTTTTCTACAATTATTATTTATTGAATTGTGTGTTTACATTTTTTTCAGTATTTGATTCATAGTATTATGCTTGTTTTAATCCAAAAACTAAAAAAATAAATCAATATCTTATTCTACAAATATTTTTCCTTAGCAATCATTTTCTTTAGCAATAAAATATTACAACTATCCGTAAAAAAATGAATTTCAATATAATCCCGATTTAAATTACTGGCAATGCAGGTATATTAGATTAGACCTGTATTACTGCACTTGTTAAGACTGAATCACTCATCAGCTTGGTTTGGTGCTACATTATCCTTCAAGAAAGCTTCAAGCAAAAAACTTCAGTGACTGCAGTGAAAACTACAATATTTTCATAGAAATACAGGATGACTTTTGATTGCTGAAAACAAGTTAGCTGAACCTGCCTAAGATTTGAAGTGAAGTTCAAATGGAGATGAACTGTGAAAATTAACATTAGATGGGTTAGAGAATTTAGCAGATCGCTGGACACAGAAACTAAAAGAATATTAACATTCTTTAGTCATTTCATCACCAAACTAAGAACAACAAACACACCCCAGGTGATCTCCCTCCTGTCTAGCAGACCCTTTTGTTTGAACTCACAGGTGCAGTAGCAGCGATCCCAGCCTGGCCAGGGAGAGTGCACATGGGTGTAACAGGTGCATTTCAACAGGCCAAACAATTTAATACAAATTTGAATGTGTAATGTGAAAATTATTAAAGCTTGAATTTAAAAAAATCATAAAAGAAAAGACCAGAGAAGTTGAGTTGAGGTTTGAAAAATAGAAATATTTCTGAAATTTTAAAGGATTTTGTGGTTTTTTTATTTAAAAAAATTCCACAATAAAAGTTGAATATTTCGAGAACGGAAGTTAAAATAACGTCACAGCTGGGAAAAAGAAAACCTTGAACTGTGTTAGTTAAAATAGAGAAATTTTAGAACTAGCTGCAAATCAAAAACATGTGGAGTTGAAAGTCAGAATAAAGACAAACGGGAACCAAAACCACGTCTAGAATTGCTGTTAATTAGGTTTAGCTGCACAAGTTTTCTAAAACCTGCGACCACATTCATGATCCATTGTCATTAAAAAAAAAGGTTTGTGTTCAATCAATATTCAAACTATGAAGTTGGCAAATTTACCACAAATTTTACAGAAAAGGCGACTTAAAAAATGTATTAAATCTGAATCATGATTGTTAGAAATCATGAATCTGTATCCACAACACAACATTTTCTAGGATCTTTAGAATAATTTGTAGGTTTCTCTGGAGATCTTACCTTTGCTGTTGGGTCTGACAAAAGATGCAGTTTGGTGGTTGTTTTCCGCATTTACCTGGATGGAAGATGCTAAACCCACGCCCTCAGAACACGTGATGTGTTTTACGTGCTGTGTTTTACGTGCTGTGTTTTACGTACTGGCAAAGGTGAAAAGTGGCTCAACTGGTTCAAGAGTTATTTTGTTACATTCCTTGACAGACGTGTTTTTGTTTTATGTTTTAAGCAACACGATGTAGGGCAGCTGACACCCACACCAGAAATCTTCCAAATAGGTGGGGTGGTATTTGTTTGCGCTAATTTGTGTCATCACATTTTTTGTTGGTGCTGCTATCGTTTTTGAAACATTCAAGATTATTTTATAGGTCATTCAGGGAATCACCATCCCTCCCCGCTGCTCTAAAAGGAGCTAGGCTGGTTTACTTTTCATTGTTCAGTGTTGAGTTTTCAGTAAAGTAATAAAAAAAACTATTCCCGCTGCCGCACCTAAGTCGTAATGTGCATTTAATGTATTCGGACATAAAAAATGAATGACATTGTAAAAAATAAAGTTCTGTACATTACAAAAGTAGGTAGGTGGACTTTTTGTCAAAATAAATATTCATCATGAACACGATATTTTTTAGAAACGAACATCGATATTTGTCTAATTTACACTCGGTCATTTCAAAAAGACATTTTCCTGTTTTTTTATTTTTTTATTTCTTCCCGTGTCCTGTCTGGCTGTGAAGCAAACAGAATTAATGTCTGAATGCTGGTGACAAGCCTACAAATTCAAATTCAAAGATACTTTACTAACCCCAGAGGGAAATCAGAGATTACAGATTTACTCTCAGGTGGAGCATCAAAGCTTCTGCTTTTAATGTCACGCCTGATACTTAAAACTTTATTGTTATTGTTTTTTGTGAATGCTTGTAATTCAGACCGGACACGGAGACAGAGGTGACAGAGAAAGGAAGAGACAAAAGGAAGGGGGGGTCCACAAAAATAAAACAATCAGTGATGAACAAGAGTCTGCATCTAGACCTGCAGAAGGAGAAAAAAAAGGGACACACAACAACACAACAGGAGCAAACTATCACTGCGTCAACCTGATGAGGAAATATTAAATCAACATTATTTTACTTAAGAATCAAACAATAATAAATCACAGTGCATTAAGTGCCAACCACAGCCTCAAGACATGTGTTGAACGTGCCCAAGTCCATACTTATGAGAGCACCATGTGAGCACCTGTGTGTGTACACGCGCTTGTATATGTAAGGTTTCTCTATAGGAGCATCCAATAGAGAGTGTGAGGGGCCACAGATCTGCCCCCTAAAGATGTGTAGGAGACGGGGGGAGCTCCAAGTCTCAGAGATCCAGGAGCTGCCCCAGAGCGCAGGGACCCCAGGGAGACTGTAACCAGAAAAGCCCCAGCCCCCCTCGAGAGGCGCAGAGGATCACCCCGGGGGGCCACAACCAGCAGCCGGCAGAGTCCCAGGGGATATCAGCAGCAAGCCCACAGGCCCGCCCGCAGCCTCCTACCCCCAAGTCGGCTGAGCCCGGAACCCAGCGACTCGGGACCCAGAGGTGACCAGCCCCGCCGGGGACCCAACAGAGCCCATGGATTCAGATCCCACCAGGCAGCCACCGAGATTAATCAGGCAGACACCAAAAATCTTAAACCCCCTGACCCGGGAGCTACGAACACTCAGGCAGACCAAGGCACCACTCTCCACACCAAGTGTGGCGGGGGAGGGGAGGCGAAATGTGTAGCAGCAAAAGAAGTCCCAGGAGAGGGGAGGAGTCAAAGGCCCCACATGACATATACAGTCATACACAAACACAGTCACACACTCCCTCCCTCATGCTCACACATACACATACAACCCAAGACGTACAAAAATGCACGCCAGACACCCACTCATTCTCCCCATACACACCCTATTCACTCTGGTCCCGGTACTGCTGCACATGGGGTACAACCATCACCGGTTCCCATTTCGACCCTTCCTGTTGGGGTGCTGATGAGCAGGCTCCCCCACCCAACGCCAAGCAAAGCGACCCACCACCCCAGACCCCAGCCAGATGGCCAGATGCCCCTCCTAGCCTCCAGCCCCTGGAAGCCAAGCAACGATGGAAGGGTGCTAAGACCCCTAGTCTCCCTCCCCCTGCTCCAATACAGTGTTGGTGCGTGTTGATGAGGTGTATTTGTGGCTGAGGTGAGCGGGCAGTGCAGGCATTGTCTGGCCTACACCAGTTGATGCCACCACACCACCCCTCTTCCCCCCACAGTCCTCTGTGTCTAAGTGCAGTTTAAAATTAGAAGTGGGCACCGGCACTTGGGATGAGGCTGAAATCCCCATGCCAAATGCCGTTGAATGTGCTCACTCCCAAGGCCCTAAGTGTGTGTTTGCGTGGAATGTCATTGGTGGAAGTGTTTAATGTGCAAATAAAATTGGGGGGCAGTCTGCCACAGGAATGCGGAAATGAGGTCCATACCTGCACCTCCTGACTTGTCCACCCCCCAAGGTGCTATGCGCATGTTTGTGTGAAGATGTGAGGTAGCAGGAGGAGAAAATGTATGGGGATGGGGTTGAATGGCTAGTTGGCCTAAGCCATCCAGGGAGCCAGCTCCCCCACTGGCCCCAATAGGTACCTCCGTTGCCAAAATGCTACCCAGGGCATGGAGACCCCAGCCCATCTTGCCAGGGCCCAAAGCAGAAGCATTGCAGAGTTCCACAGAGTCCGAGGGCACAACCCAGTCCCACCCCAGCAGAATATCTACTCCCATCCCTGCATTTGCACAACTTCCAGAATATATAAGACACAGGACATCCAGGTAAGGTTGGGTTCTCCCCCTCCTGGACATCCCCCTCCCCCGTGATGGGACAGCCGAGGAGCCAAGGTCTACCTGAGGCCCCTGAACCCGGGCCAGGCACTGCCGGATGTTCCCGCCTTCTTCACGGCAGCATACAGCATTCCAGCAATACCAAGTTGAACAGCATAACATTTTTATTTATAACCCCCCCCCCCACACACACACACACACACACACACACACACCATTGCCACCACCCTGAATGAAGGATGTCACTTGACTGGTAATGTTTTGACCCTCAATTTCACTGTCAAAGTTGGAGATATGTACCAAAAAAACTATGTAAATGTGTGGGCGATGGGGGTCATCTTACCCTAGAAATCTAGACAAACCGTTACATTAGCAAAAATGGTCAGTAGTAGTAGAAAAATATCGATGTGGCAATATATTGCAATATTTTTTCCTGCGATATTGGATCAATATTTAAAAGCCATGTATCAAGTTTTTGGAAGAGTTTGCATGCAAACATTTGTGTTTTCTTTTGGTGCAAATCAAATGCCGACCTCTAGTTGGCAACAGTGTACATTGGGTTTTGTTTCCACCACTGAAATGTAAATCCCTCTATCATGGTTCAGATCAGGCACGTGCAGAGGGGGGTGCGGAGGGTGCTTGAGACCCTGCCCCTTTTGTCCGAAGTGCCCAAAGTGCCCTTTTTCCGGTCGTTCGTCAGATTTTACCGTACAAAACTGTTATACTGTGAGAAAAATCGGGCACTAGGACCATGCGGAGGCAGCCGCCTCAAGCTGAAGGCTATTTTCCCTTAGACCCGCCTACAAGCTCACTGATTGGCTCTGCCGCATCATACTAACGTGTGATTGGTTGTCCTTGCTGTCGCTCTACCTTGTAGCCATGGAGACGACAGACCGGTGTTTTCCCTGCGGACAGGAGTCTGCTTTCATCTAACTGTAAGTTTTTTTCTGCCTGCTTCACATCATCTGGATAGATTTTAATATCAGAGCTTTTGTTTACGTGAGTTTGAGTCCGTGGTTAGTGTGTGTGGAGCAGAGTCAGGTAGCTGCATGTCTGGGACAGAAAATGAGACAGAGTACTTCTCCTGAAGTGTTGCAGAAACTCAAAGAATCACGGATGTGTCTCACTCTAGATTCTCCGGGTCATAACTTCTGAATTCCTAATCGAATAAAAATACATGATGTAATTCATGTTACTCCAAAAATCGCTATTAGAAGGAAACATGCTTTGCAGCGTCACAGAAAGAAACGCGCGACGGGAGAGCGAGAACCTAAAGGAGGAGATGATCTGATCATCTTCATCAGCAGCTTTTATAAAGTTATGGAAACTTCACAAATAAAATCCACCTGGTTGGTCAGGTGTCCCAGAAGGCTGTTTCTGTAGATGGTGACATGAGGAGGGACAGATTAAAGTCACACTGGTTTTTATTTGAACACTCAACTGTTTACTAAATGATTCAACTTCATTCCAGCATTATTTATACGTACAATAAATATTTATTTAGCTGAAAATATCATTTTATCAGTGCAGAATTTTATTAGTTGACTTTTTGTAATGAAATGTTTAGATTTAACCTTTTATCTGCTTATTGGTCTTCATAATGCTGGTAGAAAGTTGTGAAGTAGCCCATGAGTGTTATTTTATGATACCTAGTATTTATTTTACTGTATCCCGTTCTCTGGACCAGAGCGTAGACCTGTGGTCACAGACAGGCTGCAGTCATTAAACTGGTTAACATGAGGTCAGGGGTCACACTGTTTTCTGAGTGTTTGCAACACAGTTCTGAGTTTAAATGGTTCTTTTGACATAGTTTGCTCAAGTCATTTTGAAGTTCCTGTTTAGTAATAAATGTAAAGAAAATTCAAATCTAATTTTTTTTTTCATTTAAGCTGCAGTTTTACAGACTTTAATAAACATAAACACTAAATACAAAGCAGACACTGAAAGCTGAGGTTGTTCTGAAAAAAGGAGCAGAGTTACTAACATTTTACACTTTTATTACAAATTTAAAGCCATAAAACAAAAAAAAATACTTGTTATATTTATGGTCATAAGAGGGTTAAACGTGATACATTTTCCACCTCCCACAAAGAGATGGTAAAAGTGAATGTGAGCATGATTATATACGTTTTATTACTTTATCATGTATTTTTTATTATTGACTATTACTCCAAAGAGTTCAGATGAAGGCAACTGGACTTCTTTGGTTTCTTTAAAACATTTCACTTCTCCTCTGAGGAGCTTTGTCAGTTCTAACTGGAATATGGGAGAGTCAAGCTCATAAGCTGTAGCTGTTTGTTGTTATTTAAAGAGCAGAAACTACACTGAGTACCCCACCTCTCTATCTCCTGATGAGTCGTTAGCCTCTATTGATGGTGAGTCATCGTGTTGATTAGATGCAGGAAGATGTGACCTAGACTGAAACTGAATGAGATTCAAAAAAAAGTTCTAATCTTTTAAACAACGCTGTTGGTCCTCTTGGTCCTTGTTCTGGTTTTCTAAAACCCTGTGTTAAAAACCTTGGTGTGTTTTTAGATGGTTCTTTTAATCTTTACAGACAGGTGAGTGCAGTGGTCCAATCAGGTTTTTATCATTTAAGGCAGATAGCAAAGGTGAAGCCATACCTTCCTGCTAAAGTCCTCGAACATGTCATCCACCTGTTCGTGTCTTGCCGATTGGACTACTGCAACTCCCTGCATTCTGGCCTGGACCAGTCCTCCCCACACCGACTTCAGCTGGTCCAAAATGCAGCGGCTCGCTTGCTGACTGGAACCAGCAAGTGGGATCACATAACCCCGGTTCTGGCCTCTCTCCATTGGCTTCCTGTCTCTTACAGGATCCGTTTCAAAATTTTACTTTTTGTTTTTAAATCCCTTCATGGCCTGGCCCCAGTTTACATCTCTGAGCTGCTGTCCGCTTACGTCCCTGCCAGAACCATGAGGTCCAGCTCTCAAGCTCTTTTAACAGTTCCAAAAACCCGCCACAAGACTCGCGGCGACAGAGCGTTCTCTGTGGTTGGGCCCAAACTGTGGAACAAGCTACCTCTCAACATCAGGACCACACAGAATCTAGAGCATTTTAAATCCCTTCTTAAGACGCAATTTTTTGATTTGGCTTTTAATGCAGGTTGACTTGAGCATCTTATTAGTTTTTAACAGTTTTTATCATAGATTGTGACTGTTGTGTGCTCATCTTATTTTAGGTTTTTATTGTTGATTTGTTGTATCTTGACTTGTTTTACCTTGTACAGCGCTTTGGTGTAGCTTTGCTGCTGTAAATGCGCTCTGTAAGTAAAATTGACCTTGACCTTGACCAAAGCTGCATTATTGGTTCTGGAAAGGTGAAATCTAAGCCCCGCCTCTATTTAAAGTGGGGTTTTCACGTTTTGACATAGATAGCTTCTTTTACTCCTCTCTCAAATCATCTATCTTCTCTGTCCAGAATGTGGACTTTGTCATCTTCAAAGGTGTGTCCCTTGTCCTTCAGGTGGAGGTGGATTGCAGAGTTTTGACCTGAAGAGGTGGCTCTCCTGTGTTGTGTTATGTTCTTGTGTAATTGTTGTTTAGTTTCTCTAATGTAAACATCTGGACAGTGCTCCTACACTGGACTGCATAAACGACCCCGCTGAGCTTCTGTTTGGGTGTTTTGTCTTTTGGATGGACCAGGTTCTGTCTGAGGGTGTTGTTGGGTTTAAAGTTTACCGGGATGTTGTGTTTGGAGAAGATTCTTCTAAGTTTCTCTGAGACTCCTGCCACGTACGTGATGATGGTGCATTTGTGTGAAGGGTGTTGTTGTTAGATTGGTAGCAGAGCTCTCATGTTTAGTGTTAAGTTCAGTGAGATCATAGAACGGGATCAAGAATTTTCTACTGACAGGAAAAAGATCTCAGCTAACATAGCCGTAGATCACAATGGATAACTCTCTGTGGTTGCATTTATTTTACATTTATTTTACTACCTCTTACTAGAGCTGTCTTTAGTAAGCACAAAATATCTTTGGTTGTACACCTGTGCAATAGCAATAAAGTATCTTGATTTCTGTTAAATGTACTTCCTGAATGAGTGACCTTTTCAGGCTAAAATAACAAATACAGACAGAAGGACAACTTATTTCTTCTTTTATAATGTGTTGCATCACCACCTGGTATCAGAACAGGACTCAGTATTGGAAGATAATCAAAAATCAAATAACTTGGACTCGGATCAGGGGCAAAAATGTGGTTGTAACACCTCTAGATATAAGTCAGCTTTAAAAACTAAAACTATTATTTATGAACTAACATTAACACTAATGACACTAATTTATATATTTTTATTATGTTGTTTGAACCCAAGGGTCTCATTATCTGAATGTTCTAACTTATTGGATTGCTCTATAAGTGCCCCTTTTTTTACTTTGAGCACCCGCCCCGTCAAAGGTCTCTGCACGGCCCTGTTTCAGATACCTCATGTTGAACATGTTACATATCAGTTTGGACTGTTTATTGAATTTTCTTATAATTAATTCAGTCCAAAAAAATCACTAATATGGCTGAATTTATCTCAATATTTCATGATATATTGTATTGTCTCCCCTGTATCGTCATACGTATTGTATCGCCAGAATTTTACCAATACACATCCCTAGTAAATAGTAAAAGGCACTTCACAACACAATCATTCACCCATTCACACATACATTCACACACTGATGGGGATGAGCTACAATGTAGCCACAGCTGCCGTAGGGCACACTGACAGAGGTGAGGCCTGCCTAAGTTTTCTCTGCAGGTCAGTCTAGCTGCATTCCATCGTAGCCTCAGCAGATTTCTCATTGGCCCAGCAGTATTGTGTTATGCCAACTGCAGTGCTCGATCGGTCAGGTGGGTGAAATTATGCAACTGAGCCAAGAAGGCGGCAGCTCATTTGAAATGGCTTTGATATCCATGTTGGACCATTTAGACTTAAGCTTTGTTTTGAGTGAAGAGGAGTTATAGGTAGTGTGTAACAACAGTTAAACAGTGTTTGGCTTTTGTTGTTTTTATGACCCATAGTAGCATCACTCAAACATGTTCTGTATTAGTTTCCTTCACTCTGTCATTTTCCATACTTTTTCAGATTTTAGAACACCAAAACTAAAATTTCAAGCTTTTCAAGAAGACAAGACACAGAACTTAATTTGATTTGGATTCATTTATTGAGCAGAGAAACAGAACATCTAATTTTGTAAGTACATTTTAGAGTATTTGCATTTAAGTTTCAGATCAGAGCAGAACTTTTTTGGAGCCATAAACAGTAGTGATCACCAAGTTTGACAATTGGAGAATAAATGGGTTCATAAAGAATGTCTCATTTATGATAAACATAAAGAGAAATGAACTTTTAACAAACCAAAAAGAAACACAGGCTTTTCACTTTCACCATTAATCTTTAGAATAATGTAAATCTGCAGCTAAAAGTGCTAAACGCAATTGTATGCCTTAGTTAATAGTATAGTTGCAGTTTACGAAAGGAGCATGCTGGATGGTGAGCTGGGGGCCTCAGTCTGAATCACCGCTTCTGCTGGAAGACTTGAGAAAAAAAATCTAATTAGTATTTTTGAAAAATGTATTGGAATCTATTTGACTAGGAGAAAAATTGAATATCTAACTTTGTAATACATTCTAAAATAACTAACTTTTTTGCAGCCTTGTACAGCAGTGAATTAAGAAGAAGAAGAAGAAGATATCATTTCTATAGCACCTCTCAAGATAAAAATCACGAGGCGCTTAAGCATAACATTAGACATTTAAACAATCTACACTACTTAACATGTGAAAAGTCTGAGAGAAATAAAACATTTAAATTCTGCTAACAGCAAAAATCATCCCAAAACAAAAATTCTTTTTCATCAAAAACAAATGTTAAATTTAAAGATCTACTTATTTTAACATGCTGTTATATCGTCAAATTCTTATTTAAAACGTGACCTCACCTTGTTACGTTAGTGGTGGTGGTTCCCATACCCGTGGTTCCCATGTCCGTGATTCCCATGTCCGTGGTTCCCATGTCCGTGGTTCCCATGCCCGTGGTTCCCATGTCCATGGTTCCCATGTCCATGGATCCCATGTCCGTGGTGCCCATGCCCGTGGTGTCCAGGCTTATGAGCTTTGTGCTCACCCATCATCACTTCATCTCTGTTGGGACAGTATGGGTGAGGATCTAGCTGAACACCTCCAGGAGGGACCACTGGATATCCACCAGGATAGGCATTGGCCCCATGAGGTCCACAGGGCATCCCTCCTGGAGGTGCATATGGCATCATGGATGGATTCATTGGAGCTGGGTATTGACCTGCAGGGTCAGGATATGGTGCCTGGGGATAGCCCCCTGGTGAAGGAACAACACAAAAGCACAGTTAAACACCTGCATGGGATCAGGTAGCCTAGGAATCTAGACAGACCGTAGCAGTAAATATTTTGCTGTGCTTGTCAGTCTAGCCACGCTCCATTGCAGGCTCAGTAGGCCCTAACAAATTAGCTTTAGCCAATCATAGCACTCTGTGGAGAGACGTTGGCCGAGCTTAGCATTCAAGCTGCTGCGATGCAGAAGAACAAAAATGGTGGTGCCAGCTCAGGAACAGTGCTCATTTGAAACAGCTTTGGCATCAACTTTGGACTTGGACTTTTCTTTGAAACATTTGCAGACAGTGGTACTTTGGACATTCATTTAAAAAAAGAATGTGTTTGTGTCTTCTTTGTCTTTGACAGTGTATAGCAGATTGATTTTCGTAGCGATAAATACGTGACATTGTTTGTTACTGTGATTGGTCTTCCTAGAACAACCGTTGATTCCACTCAACCACCGAGCTCTGTCTATGGGGCATGGCCAGACTATATAGGATGGCTTGTAAGGGTAGGGATAATGTACAACAGAGATCCCACAATGTAAATCAAAAAGATGTCTGATGATAAATTTGATATCATACCTTGATTTGGCCACATAGTTTCACTGTTGCTTTGATCAGCAAATGAAATCGGGTTTCACACAATGTCCTATACAGACAAAAAATACATATAAGGTTTATTCAATTAATGAAGTAAGAGAGTAAATATGAAGCTCCAAGGTATAACTAAATGTTTTAAATGTAAATTCATTCTGCACTAAAAATAGGCAAACATATTTTCTACCCTACATAAGTTAAAATAAACTTAAAAAAAAAACAAAGAAAATCTATTTCTTAAATGTATTTTTTTCTTTCTTGGTTATTTAGCAATATAATACTATAACTATGCTTAAAACCTTTCCGTGTAATCCTTAAATGAGATTGCAAATAGAAATGTTTTTTATATTTGAAAAGGATTTTTGTGGCTTTTCTTCAGAAAAATTCCTCAGAAAGCTGAATATTTTGACAACTATGAAAGCTAAAATAACAAAGTTATAGCTGGTAAAAGGAGAAGAAGCTGAACAATGTTTATTGAAATAGCAGAAAAATTGCAGAACTAGCGCTGGCGATTAAAAAAACATACGGATGTAGAAGTTGAAAGTCAGAATAAAGACAAACAGGAAGCATAACTGCCTCTGAAAACAGAGATTGTTTTCTGATTATTAAGAGCAAATTTACCACAATTTTACCAGAAAAAGGTATAAAAGTTTTTAAAAAGTACTAGATCTGTATCATGATTGTTAGAAATCAAGAATCTTTTATCCAATAAACAGCATTAGAATATTTAGTATAATTTGTAGGTTTCACTGGAAGTCTTACCTCTGCTGCTGGGTCTGAGAAACTGGTGTTGCTACATTTACTTGTAGGGAAGGTGCATAAACCAAACGCCCTCTGTTAAAGAACGTGACGTGTTTAACATAATGGCAAATATGCTGAAATGAAAAGTAGCTCAACTGGTTCAAGATGTATCCTGTGACAATTTTTCAATAGTTGTGTATTTACTTTTGTTTGGTATGCAAGCAACATAATGTAGGGCGGGTCAACATGGTGGCTATGCAAAGGCGTGTGTGTGTGCGCGCGTGTGTGTGTTTTCAACAGCTATGAGCCAAAATGAAGAAAAAAAATCCAGTGGGTTCATGAGTCTCCAGAACAAAGAAAATGCGAATGTTTCAATGGGACTAAACAATGGAATATTTTGAAAAATGTAATAGATAATAGAATCTATTTAATATTGCAAAACAAATGTATATATAACTTTTTATTGCATTAACCATTGCAGGAATGAGCAGAACAACTTTATTGCAGCCATGTGCGCTAGTGAGCATAACATTAGACATTTACACAATCAACACTATTGTGTCAAACTTCATGTGTTCAGTCTAAGAGAAAAAAAACATTTTACATCAGTTCTGCAAATTAACTGCAAAAATAAATGAGTTTAAATGATCTAATAACCTACCAACCCATACCTCCAGCTAAACCTCCAACAAGGGAATGTACCCCACTATGATGGTGACCCTTTTGTTGATCATATTGTGGATCTTTTTGGTGAGAATGACCAATGTGGAAACCTTTGTGGTGATCCCCCATTGGGAGGGTAAGGACCTGGATAAACACCTCCTGGAGGGGCCACTGGATATCCAACAGGATAAGCAATAGCCCTAGGAGCTCCATAGGGCATCCCTCCTGGAGGTGCATATGGCCCCATGGCTGGGTTCATGAGGACTGGGTATTGACCTGAAGGGTACCCAGGATTCAGTGCCTGCCCCCTGGTGGAACAGCAGGGTATGCAGAGTTGTAAACAGGAGCACCGGAAACAACAGCACAATTTTACATAGCAGAACCCTGTGTCAGAACCAAACAAGGTGAAGCTGGTTATAGCTACTATTCTTGACACAGATGGAATCAGCTTCCTTATTACCTCAAATGTGCCCCAACTCTAGTAACTTTTAAATCAAAATTGAGAACTTTCATGTATTCATCAGGCTTTGAATAAAGGTTTCTTAATGTGCACCTTCTTCACTGTAACTGCTCACCCTTTAACTTTGCTTTAAAAAAATCTTATTCTTACATTTTTACATTTCTTATTTGTGTATTGAAGTTTGATCTAATCTTATCTGTGTATTTAAATTGGATTTTAAAATCTGCTGTTTTGTGCTGTCACAGTGATTTGAATATTTTATGTTCTTGCTGTTCTTGCTCCTGGCAAGCAAATAGAATTGCTTCTGTATACGAAATGTACCATTACAAATAAAGCTGCCTTGCCTTTCTTAGAATTGGAAGTTCTAAACGAACATGTTGTTCTCCTTGACTCAAGACATCAGTGCTCGCCAGTCGACTTTCAAGAAACTCCTTAAGACCCAGCTCTTCAGAGAACATCTTCTGAACTAGGACCCTCCCTGCACCTGTCCCCTCCCTCTACTGTCCACTCCTTGTTCACCTGCCCCTGAGTCATTATGCTGCCTCACTGCCACCTAGGATTGACTGATTAGTGTTTGTTGTTAGCCTCAAGGGCAATTTGCTGGCTTCATTATCACTTGTAAGTCACTTTGGACAAACGTGTCTGCTAAATACATGAACATAGTTACTTCTAGCCTACAATCATAGAACACCAAGTAACAGGAGAGTGTGACCACCATGATAGACAACTCGGCAGTTAAACTGTGGCCCCGTTCCCACCTGGTTAGGTAGGAATCGGGAGAAGCTGTGAGACACAGGGAACAAAAAGACAGTTGAGCACAAACAATTCTTGGAAAACAAATGGATTAACAGAAACCTGGCCCCAGGGGAATGCAGAAAGGATATTTTTAAAGATTAAAACAAATGTTTATTCTAAGCAAAACCAATTATGAACACATAAGAAACCAGATGTGTGTGAAGATGTAAAAATACACACACACATGCATCAGCTTCTGCACATTCTCCACGATCCTGTTTACTTGCCCCACATCATTTTGCTTGGATGTCTGAAGTCAAGGACTGATTTGTCACAAAATTTTGAACCAGTTGAGCTAAGTTTTATTCCGTCAACCAGTTGAGCTAAGTTTTATTCCGTCACCTTTGCCTGCGATCAAAATGTCACATGTCCTTAAACAGAGGCTGTGGATTCATGCATTTTCCCTACAATTGTTGAGAAATTCAACATAAGAAAAACTGAGCCAGTTGAGTCACTTTTCACCTTTGCCATTACGTAAAACACGTCACCTGTTCTTTAGGAGAGGGCATGGGTTTATGCATCTTCCCTACAGACCCAACAGCAGAGGCAAGATCTCCAGTGAAACATACACATTATACTGAATATCCTAGAAAAAGTTTTTACTGTAGATTCTCGACTTTTATCATGTTGCATAACTTTCTGATGTAATTTTGTTAAGTATTTATGTAAAATCCCTGTTTGTGACATAATAGATCATAAATGTGTTCTCAGGTGTTTTATATCTCTTTTAACCCTTTAACTGTGGTCAACCATGTGGTAGAGCATGTTTGCTATGTTTTCTTTAAATTTGTACTGAACACAAATGAAAAAATAAACTACAAAACTAAATAAATTCCAAAACATATGAAGATAATTCAATAAAAGTTTATTAGCATACATTATTATTGTGCATTATTATCAGATGGTATTGGTGAATGGTCTGTTGTATAGAACTAACCCCCCAAGGCACTTCACAAAACAATAAGTAATTCAACGCACACACACACATTCACCGTCGCTCTAACCACCACCATCAGGGAATGTGCACACAAACAGTTGAGTCAAAAATAATCCAATCTGGGTTGTTTTATAACTCACCTGCAGGATGATTATAGCACCAGCCCAGCTGGAGTTGTTTTGAACCAGCAAGATGGGTTGGTCCATTTAACCCAACCGCTCAATATAAAACCCAAATACGGGGTCAAATTAACTAAAATCCTGGCTTGTTATACTTTGTCAAATTATCAAACATGCCTAATTAATTAGAACACATTACAGTGCAATGTATAAAAACCTCTTCTTATTCCTGATGGTGGCTCCAGCGTACCACCATTGAAGAGGTAAGGACTCGATGATTGCTGTGTAGGACTGCCTCATTAACTGTACTGGTTGGTTGAATTTCTTCAGCTGCTTCAGGAAGTACATCCTCTGCTGGGCCTTTTTTATGATGGTGGTGACGGTGGGCTCCCACTTGAGGTTCTGCGTAATGGTGGTGCCCAGGAAGCAACAGGGTTATGGAGGGAGTGGGGCTGTGTACATTCTAAAGTCCACAACAACCTCTGATGTCTTCTGGGTGTTTAGCACCAGGTTGTTGTGGCTGCACCAGGACATCAGCCGTTTGACCTCCATTCTATAGGCAGACTCATCCCTGTCCGAGATTAATCTGATGGTGGTGTGGTCTGCAAACTTGACTAGCTTGACAGAATTGTAGTTGGAGGTGCAGCTGTTGGTGTACAGGGAGCTGAGCAAGAACACAACCCTGAGGGGAACCGGTGCTGATGGTCTGCCGGTCCGAGATATTCTTCACCAGCCTCACTTGCTCCTTCCTGTCATTCAGAAAATCAGTGATCCACCTTCAGGTGGGGTCAGCCACATTCATCTGGGTCAATTTGTCTTGGAGCAGGTCTGGGAGGATTGTATTGAAGGCAGAGCTGACTATGCCCAACTTTAGTTTATTATAACAAAAACATTTAAGTCTTTACAAAAAATAAAAACTGCAAAGTCATATGAAAAAATTAGTGACGACTCTCCAGGAGGCAGCCATGGATGTTTTAAAAGAATTTATTTTAAAGTTAACAAGTTAGTACTTGAGCAGAAATGGGTAGGGAAACTTAACGGAGAAAAAAAAACATGCACCAACAACCACTGGACAAGCAGGGTATCGGGGCTTTGGGGGTGCCACTGGTTCCACGCAACATGATGCAGGGCAGGCCAGTTTTACTCACGAGGTTCAAAAGAGTTGTGGAAGATGTGCAGAATATGGTGTGTTTACACCTTCACACACATCTGGTTGCTATAGTTCTTGTTTCATAAGATGTTTTATGCTATTGTCCAGAAAAAAAAAACATTTTCACTGCATTCATCTTTTTATCAGGTGTTTTTTTGTTTTCTAAAACCCAATTTTTGCATTCCCCTAAAGCAGGTTCCTTTTTATCCATTTGGTTTTCTTAGAATTGTTAGTGCTCGACTGACATTTTGTTCCTCTTGTCACAGCTTCTCTGTCTATTCCTACCTAACCAGGTGTGGGTGAGGTCACAGTTTAACTTAGGGTGTTGTCCACCATCGTCAGTCCTGCCCTCCAGGAGTTAGATGCTTTCCTGCTCCAACAGAATAAATGAGCTCATCATGACATCATGGTTATGACCCATTCACTTGAATCGGGTGTTGGATTTGGTGTCCTCTGACCTAGCAGTAAAGGTTTCAAATCACGTATGTATCATGGAAAAGTCTTTAGAACTTTTCCATCTGAACTGGAACTGAAAACTTTATTCATAATTTGATGTTAATGTTTAAAATCCTAAAGTTTCTGTCCTTACAGCCTGTACTAACTTGAAGGGAGAAAAGATGGTAAAGAGGCAGACGTTAGAAGTTAGTAATGAAATGAGATCAATTTAATCCAGCTGTTTAATCCAGCATAATATAAACTTACTCATTAAAATGAGAATAAGAGCATTTATCTAAATAAGCTGTTTCACTTTTTATGCTTGCTGCTTCAACTAACCCGCTGTCATCTGGACAAGCAGGCAGCACTGTGAGGGTCATGTTCTTTGATTTCTCCAGTGCATTTAACACAATTCAGCCGGATGTACTTTGCCAGAAACTCCAGAAGACACAGGTGGGGGGTGGGGCTCAACTATTGCCTGGATTAAAGACTACCTGACAAACAGACTACAGTTTGTGAGGCTGAAGAACTGCACATCAAACCAGGCAATCAGTAACACTGGAGCACCACAGGGGACTGTACTCTCACCATTCCTTTTCACCCTGTACACCTCAGACTTCCAGTACAAATCAGAGACCTGTCATCTACAGAAATACTCAGATGACTCTGCAGTTGTTGGGTGTATTAGATGGACAGGAAGCTGAGTACAGAGAGCTGGTGGAGCGCTTTGTGGCATGGTGTGGAAACAATCATCTGACCTTGAACGTGAACAAAGGAGATGATTTTAGACTTCAGAAGAAACAGGGTGGAGTCAAACACTGTTTCCATCATGGGAGAAGTGGGGGTGGTTGAGGAATATAAATACCTTGGAGTTCACCTGGACAACAGACTGGAGAAAACAGCGAAGCCGTTTACAAGAAGGGACACAGCAGACTGCACTTCTTGAGGACGCTTAGGTCCTTCAGTGTCTGTAGCAAGATGCTGCAGATCTTCTACAAGTCTGTTGTTAAGAGTGTAATCTCTTCAGCCATCGTCTGTTGGGGTAGCAGGGACCTGAAAAGGCTCAACAGCCTAATAACAAAGGCTGGTTCTGTTCTGGGGACGACAGTGGAACCACTGGAGGAGATAATGCAAAGAAGGATTCTCCAGAGAATCAAGAAAATGATGGACAACCCTGAGCATTCTTTTCACAAGACTGTCCGACAACAGAAGAGTGTCTTCAGTCAGAGGCTTCTTCAGTTTTGCTGCAACACTGACCGCTACTGGAGATCCTTCCTGCCAACAGCCATTGTAATATACAATAACTCTTTGATGACTTGATTATTATTATTATGCTGAGCTATTACAGCAATTTCCCTCTGGGATTAATAAAGTATTTTTGAATCGAATTGAACTTATACATACATTGCACACATTACATTTATTTACAAAACAATTACAAATCCAATGATGGGAAAAATATTCAAATTTGTTGTGAGAGTACAATCTGGAGCAACAGGACATGTATTCAAGGTTCGCTTCAAGCCAGATCTTTTCCAGTTATAATTTTGGCATTTATTATTAAAAGTAAAAAAAAAAAAAAAACTTTTCCATGTTTTACTTCTGAGTATAAAACTTTGGTTTGGAGCATCTCTAGTCATGATTTTATGGAAATCATTGCAAAATAATTCAGTGTAAAAGTAAATGGCAAACAAAAAAACATCTGCAAAACAAAGTCCATGAAAACAAGTGTACCGCAGGACTTAAAGGAAACTGGACTAGAACACGACAGACTCTTGAGGTTTACATATTTAATCTGCATTTGTAGATATATGTAAAAATAAGATTTAAGATTGATTGTGCATGAAACATACAGACAACTGAAAGACAATCATGTAATATAATCTTAGCTGTGCTAAGACGCTCTGTAGCATTTACCAAAAAAACATATATACAAAAAAAATTAATGTTGCTTTTAGATATTAAAGCATGATGGCTTGAATGTGTGTGAACTTACAAAAGAAGTTAACGAGTTATTTAAGTACTTCAGCGCCCTGACATGAACACCCTTACACAGATTAGAGCTTCTGGCCTCAGCCAGCCATGACTTAATGTGCACAGACATTAATTGGATGATGAAAATACAAGTTATGAATGTATTCCGCAACAGCGGTTAAAAAAACATGTTTGCTGCTGAAGCTTCTCCTTTTTATGAAGAGATCTTTCATTTTGAGATGATTTGGGCCAACTAGCCTGAGGGGACCTGACACGGCAGCTCGCTGTGACGGGTCAGGAAACTCCTGAGGTGAACGACGAGAAATAGCAAAGCTCACAGCCCCAGGAAAATAAAAGTAGAGTCTGACTTAGTGTCATCTCTTCACTGAAGTAGTTTGTACAAAGAATTTCACAATCTACAAATTCATCATGAAGTGTGCTGATCTGTTATTGCAGATGGGAAACGGAGGCTGGATCTTTTTGAGAAACAGATGTTAGTGTAATGCCACTTCCACACAGGGGAAATGGGATTTCACAGTGATTTATCTAGATCTGAATCCCACTCACCCACCTCTGAGCCCTAAATGCCAAAGGTACCAAAATATAAGATTAAAGTCAACTTTCTGCATCAGATTTACAAACTCGCCTACAAAAAAAGTTCTGGAACGATGCCCTTTTTTTTAACCCCACAAAGTCCAGTTAGAACAACAATCCACCAACAGCACTGTTCTCCACTGTTTCTAGAAGCTGTTGCCATTGATCTGGTGAAGGTCCACTTGCATCATATTGATACCGCTGTTGGCTAACCGAGCTAGGCTTTCTGCAGATAAGGTTTCCATGGTGACGATTGTGTGCTGGTCGTTGGCCGATCCCATACCATTTTCTGTTGCTGCTGATGGGGACGCAGCATCAGCTGAGACAGTTGTGCTGGTGCTGGTAACGGGGGCCATTTTCTTGTTCATATGAGTCTTGATATGCTTTGACAGGTGGTCGCTGCGCATGAAGCGCTTTGGGCACTCGGTGCAAGCAAACCTTTTCTCACCTAAAGAAAAAAAAATTAAGTTTAAACACCCACAACACACACACACACACACACACACACACACACACACACACACACACACACACACACACGAGTGCTTGGAGAAAGATGGCAGCATGTATCTAATGAGGTTTATTTTCTGTTCTGTTTACCTCGGCTGAGGTTTCAAAGGGAATGACATACTAGATTTTACTAATTAAGCAACTGGAAATATGCATGTGACTTTTATTTTGAAATTTTCTGGATATATTACATAGCTTTTGTTTGACTTCCCATCTGGCCCAATCTGAACTGCTGAGCTTGATGCGCTCTGAAAGCTTGATTAAAAAAATAGACTTGAAGCGTAGATTTAGCAGAGAGACACATCACTACGCTTCTGGGAATGGTCTAGAACGTGACGCTTTCCTTTATAACGGCAAGTAATAGCCGCATACTATGCTCCACTGACATTACACGTCCGATGGGAAAGCCGATAATACTGTTGGCTACATTTACAAATATTTGGTGACACTGTGTAGTAGTTGAGGGGAAATTACATCTGTACCACATTCTGGTGCAAGAAATATAGATCAAATCACACAAGTATACGTTCTGAAGTCATACCTCTCCCTAGAAACTAAATTTTGTGTTTTTCTGGCTCATGGGGAGTGCAGACACATTTTTTCCTCCTCTCCTCCTAACTTATCCTCAAGGCTCTTTGTCTCTGTGCTGGGTGCACGGCTGCTCCTGCATTTTTTCTGGAAACTGAAATGACTAAAATGGACCTGGTCAGTTGGTCACTCAACGCGATTGATAAAATTTTTTCAACGATGCAAACGGGAGAAGGGGCTCCCGGATGCCCCTCTGGGACAGACCCAGTTGGACACATCATGGACTCCTGGAAACAGTGGAACTTGATCTGTTTATCTCAGCTGTCTGTGGAGGATTCTGAAGACGTGTGGATATTCGTGGTGTTGGTGTCAGGTTTCCTAGCCTAGGAGGCTTCCTGGCTTACCGGAAAATTAACGAGCTGTCGAGGAATATTGGCTTGCTCCCGGAGCTCAGAGATGGTTTGCACCGCGCTGTGAATTCACAGACTGACATAATTGTCGAGATTAATAGTAAGCTTGGAACTTTGGCCGAGATTCATGCTTTGGCACAAAAGACGGATGCCATCAAGGAAAAAGTGGACGAATCAGCACGGATTGGGATAGATTAATGTATGCCATTATTGGGATTTTGAGAGGTTGAGGACCAAGGAACTCTAATACAGAGAGGAAATTATCTCTGTCTGGCCCCAAAACAATTTCTAATCTGAATCTGGTGCCCTTGAGCCTGTAAGGCTCCAACGAATACTCCCCCTCAGAAAAAATGTGGAATGCTGTCGCTAACTGTCTCCTATCCCAGCCTGGGCGGGACTTCGGACTGTGAAGGCTGAAGAATTGTTCCAGGAGTCACTGCACACTCCAAACCTCAATGACCCCCCCCCCCCCCCCCCCCCCCCCAGACTGAAGTGACGATCGCTGCTTATCGGGGCTGCAGGAACTGAAGTGTGGATAGTCCCAAACCCACCACCCCACCTAGTGGACACAAGTTGTATAATGTCTAAAGTCTGTTGCATTTCTGTCTGTGTTTTTTGCAGAGCAAAGCTGCCCTCCCTGTGGAGGGTAACTCTGAAGTGCCTTTTTTCCCTCCACCTGAACCAATCCTCATGTAACCCTCTGATCTCTATTAAGGTAGCACGACTCGTGTTGCGAATGACCACAGTCACCAATTCTTGTCATGTGTCTTGCCCATGTATGTCTGATCTCTGAATTGTGTGTACTGAAACTCTAATTTCCCTCTGGGATTAATAAAGTATCTCTGAATTTTACCTGTGTGTGTTCTCTTATGGCGCTGAAGCTCATCTGAACGAGTGAACCGTTTGCCACAGAACGCCCAGCTGCAGACAAAGGGACGTTCTCCAGTGTGCCAGCGGAGATGTGCTCTGAGGTGGGATGTCTTGCCGTAAATTTTCCCACAGCCACTAATGTGACAAATGTGCTGCTTCTTTTTATTTGGGTCTCTGTTGGACAAATAAAATAAACAATTGCCAAAACATGAGTTTGAAAGAATTATTTGCTTCCAAATTTCTAGGTCAAATTACCCTCTGTATCGAAGTAAGAATGGACACTAACCCCAAAATTCCACTATCTCCGCTCCGCTGCGCTCCGGCACGAACTCCGCAGCAAAATCGATCCCGTTGTAATCAATCAGAGCTGTTCCACTACTGTGGCCGTGCGGCGCAGTGCGCCGCCCGCCGTTCCGCCATCCGGCAAAAATAGGATCGATTCTATTTTTGCCGGACGCCGGAGCACCTCCGCAGTCAATGGACAGAAACCACAACCGCCCAACAGGAAAAGGAGTAAACACAGCTTCCGTTATTTCACAATAAATTGATTAAAAAAAGGCGTTTTTTGTTTCATATGCACAGGTTTAACAACTTTTAACAACTATCAATGGCGGCTGAACTTTAAATGCACAAAAATAAGCCATAAATACAGTTTCTACAATCAAAGTAGTCACACTTTGTTGATCCAAGCACTGCTGATCTCTCAACACAAATGATGGGCAGATTAAACAGTTCATTTCGATGCTGCTCCCACACAACGGGTCGGGTGTTTGGATCTAAGTTCCACGTTTATTGCTCGGACTGTATTGCAAGATCTCGAAAATCCCGCGCATGCCCGTTTGCGCACCTCAGGTCTCCGCACCGGAGCGGGTACCAGTAAAAATTGAGTTCGGAAGGGAGCGGCTGCGGAAGGCGGGGGCGGAGCGGAGGTAGTGGAATTTTGGGGTAATGGAAGATTGCAGGAACTTAAAACATTAGTTCTTCATTCTATCATCACCAATGCTCACTCGTCTCTTGGTGATTTCCATAGTGGAAAATGAATAAACAACGTATAACAGTCAAAACACTTGGACAACACTTCCTTTTATCCAAACTTATTTTGAGCCTGAGAGGGTTAAAAAAAAAACACATGAGCAATTAAATGGTTTCAAACAGCAAACCTGAATTACCTCACCACTAGATGTCACTAAATCTCATGTAATGAAAGAAAAATAGACATTTTTGACCAGCATTGACAAATGTACTTACGAAATGTTTTTTTTTAAGATAAAAGCATGTTTTGTTTTTGTGAAAAACTAATTACAAATAACATTTCATCATAAGAACATAAAAACTCAGAGTTACATTAAAATCTGACCAGGATGACATTATAACATAACCTTCAGTCACTCACCGGGCTTCTCCATCTTTGCAGAAAGGACAAGTGCAGGCTTCTCTGCGGTTCCGGCGCCCCTGAGAGGGTGGGCTCATGCTTGCATCTTCCATAACTGCACTACTGTCCAAACTTTCTCCAGCAGTCAGCAACGGCTGCTCACCTACACCCATGAAGGAAGAGCGTGGGAAAAAGTGTTGAGGATTTTCTTTGTCTGAAGAAATTTTATTTATCAAACTCGGTATAGAAAACAACCACACTTTTCAGCAAGGTTTCTACTTAATTTTTTATGACAATAACAAGTTGCCGTTAATTGTCTGCAGCTTAGCCAGAATGGCTGAACAACTGGTCAATGCATTTTGCATCCATGGGAAGAGAAGTGCATGCTTAGACTGAACACCAAAAACTCAGCTTCATCTCCACATAGCTGGCTAACTGGAGAGGATTATAGTGTTTTGTTGTACCATTGTAAACAAAACCATTCAACCAATTTGAATGATACGAATGTTTACGCTTTTTTTTACCCTCCACACTTGTGTAAATGCTAGTGTAAAGTCAGCTCTGACACTGAAAGGTGAATCAGATATTCCATAATTGATTTCTCACAATTGTTGGAATTTGCTCAATTTAGGAGCAACAAACACAAACAGGGTTGAGAGAAGAGGGGAATGGTCCTGTGCTGTAATCAGGGTAACTGCAGGTTGAAGTGAGTCAAATTTAAGACTTTTTAAGACCTTTTTTAAGGCCACTTTGACCAAATTTAAGCTATTTTTTAAAATGTAATTTCTGCTATAATTTCCTAACCACGCCACGAACGTGGGATTAGCCATCCAGTTACCATTAAACTTGCACTTCTCCATGGCGTAAGCTCCCACTAGCTTAACCAGCGAATGTGCTCATCTAAAAATAGCTCCCTTTCACAACCAACTGAATATGTGCGGTTCCGCTTACACCAACATCGTACACAAAAAATGC
Organism: Nothobranchius furzeri; assembly: GCF_043380555.1. Taxonomy (NCBI): domain Eukaryota; kingdom Metazoa; phylum Chordata; class Actinopteri; order Cyprinodontiformes; family Nothobranchiidae; genus Nothobranchius; species Nothobranchius furzeri. The sequence goes on along the minus strand of NC_091743.1, from coordinate 62,040,879 downwards.
TGAACACTAACTAGAAATTCACAAAAATGTCATAGAAATAAAACAGTCTAGTTTATTGGGTCTTTGGTAATTTAAGACCTTTGGAAACTGTATTTAAGGATTATTTGTCATTTTTAAGGATTTTCAAAGCCTTAAATTTGGAAAAGTCAATTTAAGACTTTTTAAGGACCCGCGGATACCCTGTGTAATACAGTAACTATGCCAAACTGCCTTCAGTGTAATTTAACTATCAGATGAAGAAATCGAACACAAACAGCTTGTTTACAGTTTAAGGCTCAGGGAAAACTCAGATAGTAGAACTGGTTTAACCAGAATTTAACTTGCATGCAAAGTGAAGCGATACCAAACATCGAAACCTCATTTTAAAGATACTAATCCTGAGACATTGTTGTTGTTTGCATGTACTTTTTCTCTTTTTGCATCTAAATTTTATCATATTTAGGAAATAAATGGTTCGTAAACAGTCATGATAAAATGTGGGCTAATTAAATAGAAATGACACAAATTTGTTTTCCATAACTCAGGAGTTATAGAAAGCATGGTCCTACTGTTGACTGGAGGTTATTATAAAGCATATTGAGACACATAATGAGAAACTTATAAACAAGCTGGTCTAACCTGATGCACCTGTGATGTTGATGGGGATTCCCTGCAGAGGATGCATCTGCAGCCCTGTGCTTCCAAGTGAGTTGAGATTTATGGTCTGAAGATTTGGGATCTGCACCGGTACCGTTCCAGCTCCGGTAGCTCCTTGAGTCTGCCCGAGCTGGGGCAGAGACTGCACTGGGGCTAGTGTTATCTGTGCACCTGCTGGACTCTGGATGTGAAGGGTCTGCCAGCTAACCTGGCCATTAGGGCCTACAGTGCGCAGGAGGATAGGCCCTGTGTTTGGCATAATCTGAAGATTTTGAAGCCCCTCTTGGCTGAGTGTTGGAGCTGCAAACACCTGACCACCTGCACTTGCAACGGTACTGGCTTGTATGGTCTGAAGAGGTGCTCCACTTTGAATAACCTGAGGAGACTGAATGAGGATTTGTTGAGGCTGCTGCTCTGCTCTGTTGTCTGGCTGAATTGGGACACCAAGAGAGGAGGCTGGGTTTTGCTGGAACGTTCTGCTCCCTGATCCGTTACTCTTCTGTGTGGCAATTCCATAAGAAGAGGTTTGAGTGGTGATGGTGGATTCGCTGGTCATGTAACTGGTCCCACTATTAGAAGATGCTGGCTGTGGAGATTGCTGTACGTGCTGGTTCCCACCCGTTTCTCCACTACCATTTGCATCCCCTCCAGTAGAACCTGTACTGACAGGCACCAAAGTGATGTTTCCATTCAAGGATACTGGCATGTTTGCCAGAAACTGGGGCTGATTTTGTAAAACACCATTGCCTAAGATGTTCTGAATGGGGATGGCTCCCTGAAGGACACTGGGCATGGTTATGATGTTTCCAGCTGCACCAGCTCTATTGGATGCAGCAATAATCTGCTGGCCATTTGGAGAGGACACTATCTGAAACTGTTGTCCTTGTCCTGCTGCAGCAGGTTCCTGTTGAGCATGTGCAAAGTGCAGCGGTTGGCCATCTACTGTCTGAAATTGGGGTATTACTTGGTACTGTATATTGGGCATCACACCTGATATGGTGGTTAGAACCTGCTGACCTGGCACAGATGGGGCCTGAGCTACTACATACTGCTGTGGCTGCTGACCCTGAGTACTTGATGGTGACAGCACCTGTCTGCTTTTGCCATTGTCTCCTGTCATCACCCCTGAGGAATCAGTGGTGATTGTGTTAGAGCCGGAGGATGCCTGAACGCTTAGAGGAACGACCTGCCAGCCGTTGGCACTGGAGGTGAAGACACCCGGGTTTATTTCCAGCTGTTGGTCTGCGGTAGAATCGTTTTCTCCGGGGGTGTCGATTCGACTGCACGTGGCTGCCAGCAAGGCCAAAGGAGACGGCTGCTGTGAGTCCTATAATCAGTATAAATGAAGATCAAACAGGAAAATGTAAACAGACAATAATAACAGAGCATGCTATCTTACATCTATAGAGACAATTGAGTGCCAGAAATTCTGATGTGAACATTTGTTGCTGCACAAGTTTTTAGCAGACTTTCCTGAACAAAATGGATGAATTTCATATTTCAAACCAATTTTGACAGTTACTGTGATACTCTTTAGCTTTTTCTACAATGTTTGGCCTTTGCTGGGATGGCTCCAGCATACACATCAGCCTTGCTTTCTAAACATGTTCTGCCAAGATCTCGTCGCTCAGCCGATCCCAGTCTCTTAGTAGTCTCGAGGATTTAGACTGGGGGGTGACCATGCCTTCTCTTGTTTTTTTTTCTATAGACTTTTGAACTCTGGAGATTAAACATGTTCCCTCCTTGTAATGCTTCAAAGCTGGATGGTTTTTGTATCACTTTTCATTTTCCGTCTGTTAGTGGCTTATTTTTGTAACTGTATATTATTACCGTTTAGTGTGCTTTAAATTTTAGGTTTCCTTTGTACTGGTTTTATGTTTGTATTTGATTTACTTACTTTTCCATTCTCTACTTTTACCTTTTTATGTGCGTCATGCAATTTTGTGTTTTGCCTTGATTGGCAGCATGAAGGTGCTTTATAAATGAATGAATAAAACTACTCATGTAAAATCACATCCCCCAAAGCCCCATGAACTCTTTTGTCCACGCATATTCAAACTGGAGAACAATAAAAGCAACCCTAATTATTATAAACAAGATGTTTACAGCAACACAAATAAAGTGGAACATAAATTATATCTTAAACCGTGCAAGGGGATCACATGTTCTAGCATATTGTATATTGGACCTGTTAAAAAATAGGAAGAAAGGCATGATGTTTCAAGTTAAAACAAATTAGGTTCCTTATTCTAAAAGAAATCTAGCTTGTTTAGTGAAAACCATAATATCACTGCGTTTAAGTCTAGCGAGTTTCATTGAAGCGCTTGTAGGGGAGTGGGCTTCACAGAGAAAACGCATTGGGTGAGGGGACATGGGAGGGAGGGACCACATTTTCCGGAGCAGCGGCGGGCTCGGCTTCCCCTCCCCCCAAGCCCACCCATCTCCCTCCCACACTTGATTTTCGCCCTATAAACTAGCACACTTCACTAGCCACCCCCTCCAAGGAGAGCCAAATGGGCCGAGCGAAACATACAAGAAGTGCCCGGGTTAGATGGGAACACCCCGTGTGGGCGAAATTTACCTGCCCAGTTCCCACCCCGATGACATGTGCTCTGGTGAGAAAATCAACAACCCGCTCAGGTCCAGACACACACGCACAGACGAACACAACAAATTCAACAAGTGGCACACACGATGAGAACGAAATGTCGCTAAGTGGTTAACTTACTTGTGAGTTTGTGTTTCGCTTCTGGCTGAATCCTCCGCCGCTCTCCACAGCGGCCATTTCACCCTGCTGCTGCTGATCTGCGGAAGAACACTTGTAAGACTTCTTGGAACATAATAGATCAGTTATACACGAAAACAAAAATCAAACAAAGAAAAACGACTACATGTTTCACAACAAGTCAACTTAAGAATGCTTTGTGGAAGATTCGGGTTGGAAAACATTTCAAGCCCTCACAAGGCCAGTTAGCTTGTGAGCTAACGTGAACTCAGCACAAGTAATAAACAATAAACTAGTTAAGCATTAATTAAGTGCACCAACGCAGTTTCCACCGTTCTGATAAAACATTACCGCTATTTTTTGTTTGAGGAATACCATAACCTACAATTCTAAAGAGGGGACAGCGTCGTTTTCTAAAGAACCACTAACAAGTAGCGTTAAGTAACAATAAACTAACGTCACTTTAAAACTGCTTCAGACTAGACAACAATGCAGCGCAAAATCCACCACTTAATACAAATAACACGATGTTGCTACGTCATACCCTTGAGTTATAAGTACGCACGTAGTATGCCTCCAAGTTTTAAAAGTCCACTTACTGCTCATAATTAGAAGACGGGAGGAGTTTCTGCTCTTTTTTCAGCTTGACAACTTTTCACAACTTCACACAAACTTAAGTTCCCCCTCCCTTTGAAGTAGGCGTATGAGTGCGTTCGATTTATGTAAACTAGATTCGAGATGGTGCAATGAACTTCTCAAACCTATTTCAAGTTAGACTACTTTTTAACTAGAGATTATAAAAATATAATTTGTGAAACTTAAGTGAGCCAGTAGATGACATTTTGAAAGAATGCTGGGTTTTCTTGGCGCTTAAATCAAAGTAAAACCGACTCCTGAACTTATCATAGACATGTACAAGTTACAAGGCAGAAATGAAACGGTAGAGTGAGTACCGCCACACATGCTGTAAATAATTCAATTCAAACCGATTTAAACTCGGAATATTTAAGATTTTTTTTTTCTTTTTCGTTTGGTAGTACGCGTACCGTACTGTGCCGAAAAAAAAACAAGCGCTCCTCAATCAGCAATACGGGTGATGGAATAATCCATTGTCCAATAGAATTGTTTGTCTCGCCTAAAGAGCACCAGTTGACTAATCTAATTTCACCATAGTTGGAGGGGTGGGCGGGATTAAGCACGGTAGGTTGTGCTCTTGAGCATGATTGACGTCGGGTTATTTGTTTTCCGCTAAAACGACGTCACTATAGTTTAGTCCACGTAAATACTGATAATTCGCTTAGCCCCGTCTTGAAGTGGAGTCAAATTTCAACAGTGAAACAACGCCAAACGTTGTTAATGTCTCTGGCCACAGAGGTGGGAAGTAAGGAGGGCTGAACGAGTGCTTGAGTCTTGCCTCCGTGGCCGTTGGCCACTCCCTTGTGGCTTTGTGAGTCGGTAAACAGTAATGTGGCGGGAGGAGTCAGAAAGGGTGGAGAAGAACCCTCATAACACTCACCACACTGGCTACTATGCTGGGCTGGGAGTGGAAGATGGTTGGACTGGGAGGGCTTTTATCTCTGCTAGGGGCTGTCATTGAAATAGCACATGTGTCCATGTATAAACATGTCAGAGGGTGGAGTCCATACATCCATACCACCCTGGCCTGTCTGTTTACACACACACACACACACACACACACACACACACACAATTGAATTTGATTGATTTAGTCAGGTTCAATATTGTGTTCAAATTGCTATGTTTAATCCTGTTATGTAGAACAATTAAGTGCCTTCTGGTTTCTATGCTTATCACAGGATTTATCTATGTTATCACTTCACAAGTACTCTAAAGAAATGCTGTTGGGTAAAAAGTTAGCACAAAAAATGTGCTAAAATCAGGAAATATCAAATAAACAGGATATAACCGGGGCAGTGCTAGTGGAAGGTGTCCAAGGTGTGCCAGTGCCACCCTGACAGCAATCATGGACCTCGTGCCGCAGAGCCTTAACATTAAGTTCTGCTTATTTGAACAAAAGCATGTCAAAGCATTTATCTGGTATAGTAGATGCTTATACAAATATTTTCTTGTTGTTATACCAAAATAATAACCCAGATAACACATTTTGTGCAAAAAAGTCATACTCTGAGACATATTGGAAAGGTGTATACAAAGTGATTGCCATTGTAGATAATAAACGCTGAAAAACTGAAAGACAATGTTTGGAGTGTTTTCTTACAACAGTGCCTCTGTAGCAGCAGCTGGCCACAGCCTGGACCCTCCTTATGATAGTCTAGACTCTAGAGCAGGGATGTCAAATATGCGGCCCGCGGGCCGGATCCGGCCCGCAAGCGGGTTAAATCCGGCCCGCGAGATGATTGTGTAAACTTTATTTTCATACTTTACAATGTAGAGTGAAAATAAACTTATCTTTGTGAGCAAGTTTTCTCTGTAATGAGTATAAATAAAACAAAGCTGCGCTCAAGGCTCACACAAGAACTTGAATCACATCCTGAAGTTGGCATGCCACTCAGGATGTGACTTCTGATATTGATGTGCTGGTGAAAGCTAAAAGATGTAAAGTAAAATGAGTCAAATATATTTTAAGTGCTGCACGAAACTGATCTAGCCATGTGATCTGTAAGCTCTTTTAATCACTAAGGAATGTATTTTTTATTGATTGATTTTTTTTATTTTTTTCAAATTTTCAAGTACACTTCAGGTGTTGTACTTGTACCGTTTTGGATACATTGTCCTCTGGCTCCAGCCTTGTTTTATATTGGTTGTATTAAAACAAAGAAAACAATCTGAAGTTGTTTTTAATTTACCGGTCCGGCCCACTTGGAACTAGATTTCTCGCAATGTGGCCCCTGAGCTAAAATGAGTTTGACACCCCTGCACTAGAGCCTCCCATGGTACATTGACGGTGGCAAAAATTCCACCATCCTCTGCAAAGGCCAGAGTGTGCTTTTCAGATAATTGCAAGTACATCTATTTTCAAACGGTTAAAGAATGACACAGGAAGCACACATATGGTCAGCTTTTAGAGCTGGCCTGTTTCAAACTATTCAGTGGACATACATGCAAAGTAATATAAGGGATCAATTTCATTGTCCCTTCTTGATCCATGTTAGCTTTTGAAGATTATCTGTGCATGAATGATCTTTTTTAATTCTTATTGACTAGAAATAATGTCATTGACACTTTGGTGATTAAGTGGCTCTCTAAACGTTTCTTCAATGGAGACATCGTAGGTGGATTTTTGGTGAAGTTTTCATCAACTAATCATTTATAGCTTACTGTTGATCTTTTGAGCAAAATTAGCAAAATGTCACAACATACGTTTTTTATTTGCAGGAAATCACCAAAAATGCACTTTCATGACACAATCTGACGCACCACTGATAATTATCTTGCAAGTGCTCAGATAAAGTTGGTTAAAGATAAACAACAAGTTTTCATTGCGTTTATTTATGAACGACCCGTAATGATAATCTATTCAAGGGAGAATCTCACTTCAAGTTTATTGAGGGAATTTCAATTGCGTTGCAGCGTGTTTCCTGTTTTGTATAGGCGATAAACTAAAGCCTGATTCATGCTTCTGCGTCAGTGCGGAGACACGCAACGCCATTATCTGTCCTTGCGGGCCAGCTGGAGAGCCCCGCAAGGACGTACGGAGTTCTGCGCGCCGCATCGCCGCGCTTCACCCGTGACATTTCCTGGAAGTACATATCTGCGCATCTTGCTGGTTGCAGGATGTGCCGCAGCTGCGTCCCACGCTGATAAGTTCTGTTTCAGATGAGATGCAAAGTCACTTCCTATAAACGCATCGGCCCGAGCAGCTGCGATCCGCGCAAACTCGGCTCACATTAACGAGTTTAAGAGTTGAAAACTCGTAATCGCACGGCTCACTCACTGATAAACTAACCTGAGAGCGCTTTGACAATGGAGCTACTGGATATGAAGCTGCGGGTCTCAGTGCGTCTGACAGGCAACGAGAGGAAAGAGCGCTGAGAGAGAGAGAGCTAACAGAACTGAAAGCTGCAGCGTGGTTTACGGTAAAACTCCCTCTTTCTTTGTTAATAATTTTCTTTTTGTTCAAGAATAAATTCAACTAGATTTCACAGAAAACAGGAAAAATCGGAGTGAATTCATTTTTGGGTTTCATCCTGAAAGCTTCAGATTTCGTGCCTGGTAGTTAGTTACTACAATGACTGACAGGAATTCCAGAGTCCATATGCCAACGCACACTTTTGCATTTGATGTTGTGGTCTATAGGCCTCATTCTCATTAAATAACAAGGACAGCTCCAGTTGATCAATGTTCTCTGGTTCTTCTGCCTCTATAGCTTGATGCCCCCATCATGCTGTTAGACCGTTGGTGAGTCAAGGTGATGGAGAGCTCGTTGTCCACGGTAAAGCGGCGAGCCTGGATCAACAGCTGCAGACAGTGGTCCACATTAGAGGATGCCGACGGACTGCTCAACCTTCCATCAGCCTCGGTGGCGGACGACGATGTTTTTTCTGACGGTTAGAGTAAAGTCAGAACTAAAATATTTCAACTAACCCACACATGATTACACAAATGTTAAATCCAAAACTGAATCAGGGATTATTTCCACAGGAGGTTTCACTGGAAAGATTGAGAGCTGGCTTCTTGATTGTGGGTGAGTGTTTTTGTAATAAGCAGATTTGTTTAAGTTCAGACTTGTGAAACACGAGGTCTAACTCACTGGAAACTTTATGTCAAACTGCAGCAAGCAGAGAATGGAAACTCTCTGAAGTCAGGTGCATACAGGAAGATAAGGCTGCACAGTGGCCACGGCATAGAACAACCTGAGATGATGCACTCTTTAATGTTCCACTGGAAAATAGAAAGAAGGTCACTCATCCAAAACATATATGCATTGAGATGATCATGGGAGAAGTTCATGATGTGAATGTCCTTTAGTGATTGGGGAGTAATTTTGCAAGAAGTCACATGACAAAATCCTTGCCCCTGAATGGCTCTCTTATTACTTGGGAAGTGCGTTTCAAAAGAGACATTGCAGTTAAACACATTTTCACAATTAGATGTGAGCAGTCCACTTTGAGATTATATCTGCATGGAGGAAGTTGTTAGACTTTAGCGGGCTGTTAACAGCTGATAACAGAAAGTCCAGCTATCATTTTCATAAGAAGCTAGTCATAAAACACTGCAGCCACACTTTTGGCAAAAGCATGCAAATCTCACTGACGTATGTGTGTACTTACAATTAAAATGTGTCGCACAGATCAGATGTCTGCCCAGAAAACAGCCATCAGCTCAGTTTTGGTGAGTATGAACACTTGTACTGCGTCTCAGAGTTGAGATGTCACATTAAAGTAGAAGGTTAATTTTAAACTTCATTTGCTTTACATTACCATACTGATAAATTACCGATTATTCAAATGATCGGAGAATAGAAGATTATTTTAATTCTGATACAATAATATGGTAATCAAGGTGAGAAAAATGATCATATTTAACAAGCTAATAATAAAGCCTTTGATTGTGATGTTGAAGCAAATTGTCGCGAGTTGGTGTAGGAGGATGTTTAGGACCCAAGATGCAGATAACCAGATGAACGAGGCAGGAGGTGGATGATGACAATGAAATCCTTTATTTAAGAGTAGTCCAAGAGTTAGGGAGCCAAAACCAAAAATTCAAAAATTCTAAACTGAGTAATGAAAAACACTAGAGAACTAGAAACACTGAAATCACTATAAACTCTGGAAACACTAGAAGCTAGGAACACGGACGAGACTGACAAGAACAACGGACCAACAAAACAATGGACAGGGTTATATACACTGGGGAGGATGAGAGGGAGATGAACTGCAGGTGTGTGGGGAGAGAGAGACCAGGTGAACACAATTACTAATCAGGGAGGAAACTAACATGGCCTAAGAATAAAACCTAAGACAAGAAGAGCAGGAAACATAACTAATAATCTAAGGGGGGAGAAAAACCACAAACACCAGTGGGAAAAACACACTAAATCATGAACAGCTGTAACTAAAGGAAAATTACCTAAGAGAAAAAACCTAAAGACCAGAAAGGCAGCAAACATAACTAATATTCTAAGGGGGAAGCTGAAAATAAAGGAAAACACTACAGAAAGAAAAACTACAGGGGCGTGACTAAAGGGGGCCAAGGGAGCACAGGACCTGGGAGGGGGATGCCTGAGGAGGGAAACCTAGGGCTGAAGATCTGGGGGCAAATGGGGAACACCAGGAGACACATGAGGAAGATGCAGACAAGGACACATGAGGGCGCTAGGAGACACAAAAGGAGAACCTAGAGAGGGATAGAGAACAGAAGGAGACACGTGAGGGGAGATGCAGACGCAGACCATGACACAAATATTGGAAATATGTATGTAAATGAATGTAATTAAAGATTTTCACATATTTTAGTGGGTCAGTCACTCAGCTTATTTTTTTGTGTAGAGTCTGTTCTGCAGGGCAACAACTTAGCTGATGACCTGAGTCTTGGTGCTGATGGTAAACACACACACACACACACACACACACACACACACACACACACACACACACACACACAAAGGCATGCATGTACACAAACGCACTGATGCACACATGCACGCACACATGAACACAGGCATGCATGCATGCACACAAACACACTAGTGCACACACACACACACACACACACACACACACACACACACACACACACACGAATAAAGGCATGCATGCACACAAACGCACTAATGCACGCATGCACACACACATGAACACAGGCATGCATGCATGCACACAAACACACTGCACGTACACACACACACACACACACACACATACATGAACGTACACACACACACACACATATACATGAATGCACGCACGCACACACTGGCACATACACGTATACACATTTACATATACACACACACATGCATGCTGGGACATACATACACACACACATGCATGCATATATCTACACCAGTGGTATTTGCAACCATCACCTACAACCCATGATAATTCAGTTTAATGTCATCTTACATGGTTTAATCTCATAAATTAAAAGCAGCAATTCTGCTAAATTTACATTTCTAGTGCAAAGAATTGTTATTTTCATAAGAATTTGTTTAAATTGGAGGCTAAACCATTAACAGAGATTGCAGATCACCTGCATTTGTCAGCCTCTCATATGAACAGAACTTTATGATCTGATAACATTTTATTGGACAAAAGCCAGCAAGTGTTTTCTTTAACTTCCTGGTTCCCACCTTGACCGAAATCAGCTGGAAGCTGAACTGCAGCTTTTGGTTTTTACCTGCAGACACCAAGTTCATCCAAAAGTCCAAAGTGATCCTACTAGATTGCATCAGGGAGGCAAGGGAACGTCTCCCGTGTCCTAATTAAAATCTGTAACTTTATGATCTCTGTGTCTTCCTGTTTATGTATCGTGTTGCAGCTCATAAAGAACAACAAACAAAATAAAGAAATTAATAATCAGATTAGGACTTAATGCAGATTTACTACACTTACACAATGTGAAATGTGATTGTTCTTTATTTCATAAACAAATGATTTTGTCCTTTTAGCCTCTATTGTATATGGGAGCCACGTTCCACCTGAAGCTGGGTAAGAATGAACACTTTAACTCTGTTACCTACTGATCACATTTATTACAGTTCCAGTCAAAATTGTGAGTTATGTTTCACCACACCCTGAGGCTGTTTCTGTTGAAGTTGTAGTTTCTGACCGTTTAAAGCTCAAATGTTTGCAAATATTAATCAGATCATCTTTTTTCCCCTCCCTTGTTCTTCGGTTTCCATAAAACCCGCCACATCCTTCCCTCAGAAAACAGTTAAGCAGGTTCAGCAGCAGGTTTGTTCACTTCCTCCTCAGCTCAAAGTGAACGTGTTAAAAATAATGCAGCTAACTCTTTTCATCAGCATTGTTCTACTGAAGAATCACTGTAATATTATTTCTGCTCCGCTTGGGTTTATGTTTAGTACGCCTTGCCAGAGACTATGTCCACCGTCGCTGAACCTGGGCCACAGCATGGCCTCTAGCTGCCTGTCCACTTTCTCACGGAAAACTGTGTCAAGGTGAGATTTCTGCAAAAATCTAGAGATCCAGGCCAAATGTTTCTACTACTAGTCTACCTAAAGGACTAAGTTGCAGCTTGATTGTTTCCATGCTGCATTTTAGTGTAGTTAACTAACCATCGTGCCTCTTTTAGTGTGTCTGAAGTTTTGGAGTTGTGTTCAGAGGATGCTGAGGAGACTCTTTACGAGTTGGGTTTTGGTAGTGAAGAGCCCCAGGTCACTGTGCGCATCCCTCCTCGATTCCTCACCTTTCCATCTCAGGCTCAGGGCATCAACTTCCGCCTCTTCCTGGACGCTCAGATACGACGGATACGAGAGGAAGACCCCAGCCTTTCTCTTGCCAGTAGGACCTTACTTTACTTTACTGGCGCGGCACGTCTGTCTCTCATGTGCCCCAGGTTTAAGACTCCAAATCCTGCTGTTTTCTGCCTCCTTCTCCTCTAACTAGCTTCTACTTCCTGAAACAGGAGCGCCAGAGCCTTTTTTCCACAATGACTCACAAAGTATTCATGCTAATTTATTGAAAAAAAAATGTGAATGAGAGCTTTAACCCTCTCAGGCTCAAAATAAGTTTTGATAAAAGGACGAACAACTAAGTCATTCAGGGGTACTTCTGTGTTAAAAATGCTCATGACATACGTACGTGGAGTAACCTGGTAGGTAGGTTTTAACTGTTGCAAATCTGCAACACCTGCCTCCACAGGGTTAAAAATGTTTTGTCATAATCGTTTGACGTGTAACGATGAAAAATAATTCTGTGACATCTTGTTTTGACAGGTCGTTTCAGACAAGTGCAAGTGCTAACAGCCATGGCCAATGCTTTCTATTCCCTCTACTCCCACGTGTCCCGCACTCCCCTCCAGAAGCTGGAGACTCCAGAGTGTCACATCTCATCTCCTATGGAGAGAATTGAACGGTTCAGGACCAGCATTCGGAGCGAGCCGCGCTCTCCTGTGGAGAGGCTGAAGGACACCGTCAACAAGATGTGCCTCTACACCGGCTCACCCCGTGGGTCAGAATCCACATCTCCACAGCCCTCGCCCAAGAAGAGACCCAGTCTCTCTGAATTTGGAGATGTAGCCCTTAAAACCAAGACTGGTTTTAAGCTGGACTTGGAGGAACTGGATCGGGGCGGTTCAGTGGTGGATTTTAAGCAGATAACAGATGGTAGGAAACTGGAGGAAGCACAGCAGATTGTTGCTGATGCGGGCAATAATCAGAAGGACACTGACATCTGTCGTGTGAAGATGCTGGGCAGCAAACAAACAGATAATGCTATCGGTGGAAAGTGTGTCAGGCAAACTGATCTCAAAAAAGTTAGTCAACATGTAAGAACATCTCTAGAGTCTTCGTTATCAGGAGAAACTGTGATAGAAACAGACCATCTGCTGCCCTCACGTCTGCAAGATCAGGACTCGTGTTTGGATCAAAGTAAGACAAGGACAGCTAAGATAAACCCTGTTGACAAAGTTACATGTGATCTAATCTGCCCGCAAATAATCGAGAGCGTACATCCAGTGCCGTTCTGCTGTCAGAACACACACGATACGGAGAGCTTGCTTCATATCACCTCTGTGGGAGAAAGCTCAGATACAACCTTTCCTGATTCGCCCAAACTTCACACACACACTCTCATCTCTGAGCCCAGTGGAACGCCTTCACAGGTGGATGCTTCCAGATCACTTCCTGTCCTGGAGCCCGATGGCAGCTGCGCTCATTATTGCATCACTGTGACTAGCACGGAGGGGGAAGATGTGTCTTTGAGTTCAGTGAACACAGCAGATATCCACTCTACTTCGCCCTTTTCATCCAGGCAGACGTCCGACGAGTCATTTGACGAGAGAGAGAGATGGTATCTAAACCCGACGGCGCATCGAGGCCTGGACAAATTCTCCAGAAACCAGCGGCAGGTCAACTCATTTGAACTGGAGGAGGTACAGATGACTGGCTGCAGTAATTAACGAGTTTGTTAAAACCCCATAGCAAACTATTTATCTATAAAATGCTTTAAACACGGCATTGCAACCGACCAAAGAGCTGTACGTGAAGAATAACAACACTGGCAAAAACAAGCACACAAACCATAACACACATTAAAACAAGCAGCTAAAGAAGGTCAACCAAACAGGGTGGTACCAGTTGATAAAAGCATACTGTTTAGCGTCCTAGGCAACAGTAGCTCAGGAGGTACAATGGGTTGTCCAGTAATTGGAAGGTTACAGGTTCAATCCCGGCTCCAACCACAGAATGCTACTGTTGTGTCCTTGGGCAAGATGCTTAACCCGCCTTGACTGCTGGTGGTTATCAGAGAGATCAGAGGCGCCAATGTTCAGTAGGCCTCACCTCTATCAGTGCACCCCAGGGCAGTTGTGGCTACATTGTAGCTCATCACCACCAGTGTGTTAATGTGTGTGTGAATGGGTGAATGACTGATTGTATTGTGAAGCGCCTTGGGGGGTTGTAGTATCTAAGAACCCTGGAAGGAAGGACTGCAAAATAAGGGAAAAGCCAGGTGTGATATAAAAACGGTAACGGAGGACGCTTGCCTAACCTGATGAGGTCGCGAGTTCCTCAGTTTTGGAACAAAAAGAAAAACTCTTTCCCCATGGGACTTGCAGTGTGCCTTGCGGACGGTGAGAGTGAGCCGATCTGAAGACCTAAAAGCACGAGGAGGGTGGTAAAGATGATGCAACTCAACCAGACAGGGAGGAGTCAGACCGCTCAGAGATTTGAATGCAAAAAGCAGAGGTGACCCTGAACTGAATGGGAAACCAGTGGAGAGATGTAAGGATAGGTGCAATGTGCTGTAGGCTCCCGTCAGGAACCCTGCTGCTGAACTTTGGGTAACCTGAAATGTGGACAGAGGAGCTTTACCGAAGCCATGACAGCACGAGAAGGAATGTGCAACAAACGGTCCATATTGACAAGGATGGGCAGTTTTAATTAATAAAACAAATTAGGAAAATGTGTGGGCTTCGGTGGGCAAGGCAAGGTGATTTTAGTGGAGGAGTTCAAAATGGAAAAAGGACAATGAGGTTTAAAGTTGTGGAACATTCAAACATTTGTTAGTGATTATTTCTGATTATAATCTGTCAATTTGAGTTTTTCATGCAGGCTAAACATGAAAATAGTCTCCTACACCTATCTCCTGCATGAAATAGACGATGGAACTCTAGGATTAGAAAAACCTGACAGATCTACGTAACTGTCACTTAACATTCATAGACTCACCCATCTTGACTCGTGACGGGGAAGGCTGTTGTTAGCTTAGCGTCTAGGAAACAGCCGAGAACTCCTCGGCTAGCAGAAGCTAACTGTTAGCATTAGCAACTCAACCACATAACAGAACTCCTCCAGGCATGTGTTATTTGTGGAGTAAAAAACGGAAAGATTTCTGCATGTTTGGCCTTTTGATATATTTCAGTACGTTTTACAATACGGTAGCATTTTCCCAACACTCGCACAACCAGAGGGTTGTGGGATCGCGTCCCGCTCACTCTGCTGCAGTTGTTGTCCTTGGGCTCCTTGACCCATGTTGCC
The DNA here is from genome assembly GCF_043380555.1 of Nothobranchius furzeri. NCBI lineage: Eukaryota > Metazoa > Chordata > Actinopteri > Cyprinodontiformes > Nothobranchiidae > Nothobranchius > Nothobranchius furzeri. The sequence continues at coordinate 62,025,877 of NC_091743.1, read as the reverse complement.
TGCTTGTGGTGTTCAGCAGCCTCTCCTCTGACAGGGCAGCTGTGGCTCATCATCAGCAGGGTGTGATTGTGTATGTGAATGACTGACTGTGTTGTGAAGTGCCATTGGGGTTGTAGAAACCTAGATGGCGCTATAGAAATACAGACATTTAACATTTAACTCCATACAAGTAGGATTCAAAACTGCAGCCTTCTTGATATGAGGCAACCGTGCTACCATGCAGTCACAGCTTTGAATGAAACACAAAAATTAAACAAATAAAACCATGACAACTAAATAGAAAATCAACAAATAAAGCTCTTTTATCAGTTAATAAGCAGTAAATAAGTTTAGTACATATCATGTACTATATTACCTTTTATAACAGTTTGTAAACTTAACTTTATTCTGTTTCTTAAGGTTCACAGTGCAGGAGAAGATGATGTTGGACAATTAGAAGCTATAAGCACAGCCAGCTCACCGTCATTCAAAAAAGATTCACACAAAGGTGAGAGAGAGAGATTCACTGAGCAGGATTGCTCTTCAGAGGGGAAATGGTGCCTTTCTGTGCTAATTCAGGTCAAACTGCAGCTGCAAAGCCAGTTTTTGTTTGTAACACGTGAAGTTAAACCATCTGCATGTATGTTTGTGTAGGTGAGGTGGTCCGGGGTGACAGCGTGCAGTCTGACAGCAGTGGCTACGCGGATGAAGAAGTCTGCTCTTTAACAGAAAGACACAACAGATGATGGAAAAGCAAAAAGACAAAGAATTGCAGAAGTTTCTGTCAACTTATTCCTGCCCTGAAGATTTGATGGTTTAGAAAACTTAGTTTCAAACTAGTGGGGAAAAATAATCTGCATACATGTAAAATGTTGTAAATCATAAAGAGTTCAACACAACAGGAAGTGGATGGAGTACTTGAGTGGAATGGTTCTTTAATCAGGTGAAAACAACAGTAAAATTACAATATTTTGTTAAAAATGGCAAGTTAGGAGTTCATATTTCATTTACATTTTTGTTACAGGATTTAAAACTGCAGCACAAAAAATGTAGCACCCAAAGTTAAAAAACATTGTTTAACTTCCTCCTTTACAATAATCAGAGGTGGTTGTACTTTAAGAATATTTTTGGTTCCTTACTGAAAAGTGTTCACTCTGTCATTTACAGGGTGAAAACATCACTGCACAGTCTAAAATAACTAATTGATCCAAATAACAAGACATTTTCTTATTAATTTGGGGCTAAACGTGTAGATTTGGTGACATCATCACACTGAAACTAAAATTTAAACTATCAAAATAAAAGTCAAACACTGGGTTAAATTCTAGGCGTCACAAACACAAACGTCTTGAGGTAATTATACTCAGCACGAGTCTAACAGCTTTATTCACCTGGTCTGAGATCACAAAGCTTATCAGGGTTTGGTATTCTAAATGTATTTTAAAAAAAGGATCATATTTTATTTCATGACAAGTACTTCAAAACAGAAAAGACCTTTACAAAACTCAAAAAAAGTTACTAGAATTTGTCAAAGATGGTTCATTCATGGATATTCGCTCCGACGTTGATTTTGTTGTAAAATAAAACACAAAGATTTGAGGAAAAAAACGACAAAGTCAAATTTCTCCATTAATTTGAACTCAAATCAGACAAGCTGATTATTTTAAAACATACTTAAAATTATTAATTTCAACTAACATCATTTGTGACATATGACTCAAAAGTGCATCATTTATGACGTCATGTATATATTTTAAACTTCATATGTAAGAAAACAGCTAATTATATGAAGGATAAATGGGCTAAAAACAATTTTTTTTCCTAAAACAATCTGTCACAAGTACACAAAATATCAAGGGAGTGGGTTTGAGTTTTAGGCTGTGAGATTTTCACCAGCTGGACAACAAATGAACTAGAGATAAACTTGTGTTTAGCTTCAAGGCAGGATAAAAATGTCTCTTAACCAATCTGAGGTCAAAAAGCCTCTACTGTACAACAAGGAGGTGTACATTGGCATCGCGTGGTGGCGAGTTCGGGTCTGCGGACAAAAAACGCGCCCAGGTGTCTCATTTTCCTCCTGCCATGATTTTAAGGTACTGCAGTGCATTGTGAGCCGCGTGGGCTCGAGCAGCTTCTACGTTCGGAGCAAAGCCATGACACACAGTGATGGGTTGTGTGGACAGCTCCACCAGACACTGACAGCGGCCGCTGAGGCTGCGCTCCTCTGAAAAACAAACAAGCATGGATGTGAAGAAAAAAAACGAGGAGTTTCTAACCGCTTTACGGTGCTCCTGTTGTGCTGTTGAGCGTGAGCTCACCGAGGTCGAGGTAACTGACATCAAAGCGCTGCTCCACGGACAGGTCGCTCAGCAACGAGCAGAAGTTGGAGCCAGCTGGCATTCCCAGAGGGTGGCTGCGGAGCTGCAGGATCTTCTCTCCAGCAGAGTTACGCAGAGAATCCCAGGTGCAGCTGAAACTTTTGCTTTTACCCGACTCCGCTCTGCTGCCCATGTGCTGCGTAAATGGGATGATTTTATACACGTTTTACACAGACACAGTAGAGCCAAGCAGAGAAGCTTCATCACCATAACATGGGCACAGTTTGTGATATTTTGAGAATTGCACAAGAAATTTAAGCGCAAGCATATAAATCACTGCTGTGGTGTTTAGCTCTCACCAAATTGAAGGTATCTTCTTCTGCATCTGCCTCGTTGCTGCTCCTCAGGTCCACTGGAACGTCGTGGATCCGTGAGAGCATCTTAGCGGCTGCATTCCTCTTGGCTAACTTCTTAGATGTGCCACTTCCTGGACAGGAAAAAGGAAATCACTCCTTCACTTGGCATAAAAGCAGATTTTGACAAATCCAATTGAGCGTGAAAGCACAACATGCAGATATCAAACAAGAATGAGAGAAGATTTACCAATTTCTACAAATCTCTCCACTCTGCAGGTCATGGTAAACTCTTTTCGATGTGCTGGACCCGACTCCTGAGTGACCGTGTACTCTGGCAAACGCCATCCTTTCTGCACCACCAACTCCTGAAGTAAATCAAAACAGAAAAAAAAAGGAAGGAAACTATAGAAATATTCTAACAGAAACCAGTGTTGTGGATTACCAGGATAAAATAAAGTCTCTATGGCGTAGTTACCTGCAGCGCCCCAACGGGGTTACATTCCGACTGTTGAGAACTGCTGGAAGTCTTCATCTCTGACTGAGAGCTGCATAAAACATGAGAGGACAGACTAAATCCACACAAATCTCTCTCTTCCATCAACTCAATGTTGAAACATCGTCTGGATCCAATCAAGACAAGCCATTAAGCATCACTTAAGCATCGCTAGGTTCTTTTCTACATTTTAAAATGAAGTAGGGTCCTGACCAGTCTCCGTCAATAGACACATCAACCTCGATAAACACGTCTTCTCCGACAGCGACTCCAGCTGGATCTCCGAGGCTTCCTTTGAGCATCTTCAGAGCAGCCTCAGCTGCTTTGTGCTTAGCTGCCTTCTTGCTGGGCCCTTGGCCGGTGCAGCTGATCTCTCCGACGGAGACGCGGAATGTGAAGTTGGGCTGGTGGGCCTGTCCCTCCGCCTTCAGCAGGTCGTACACTGGGGTTTTGCCTATCCGCGTTCCATACTCCTGCAGCAGACTGATGGGCGTCTTTCCAGGATTCACAGCCAGCATTTGCTCAATACTATTTAAAAGATAGAAAGCATAAGCAGCTGTTCACTTATTTTGTTATCATCTTTACTGAGATCAAAACACAACAATGTGGCTAGTTTATTGCTGCTAAAATCTAAAGGGCATACGCTACAATGTTCAGTGGAAAAACTACACTTGTCTATATTTTAGTTTCACGAAATGCAACAAGAAATAGGAAAAGTGTGCCATCTTTAAGGCTCAATCTGTGAAATATGTTTCCAAGAAAAAAAATACTATTATTTGCCAAATGAATACTGACCCAAATAATAAGTGTGGTGTTTTGAGGTGAGATTCTTCACAGTGTACAAAGGAAATGGGCACAAACCAATAAAACTCTATTATTTACATTATCAGAGTAAAAGAAGGCACTTTTATTCAATGATTTATTTGTGAGGCGGCAGCTACAGCCATCTGGAATGAAGATTTGAACCAGAAATGTTTGCAATCAGCTTATTTTATTACATATATTACAAATGGAATAAAGAGATTTGTGTAATTTATGCCGATCTTTACATTTAGGAAAACATTATATTAGTGTTTTTGACCACCTGTTGCCTTCCAGATTACAATAATCCCTCAAAAATCAACCTAGCAGTAAAAAGCCACCAGATAAAGAGTATTAACGATGAGTCAAACAGTTAAGCTGTAGAGATTAAAAGAATAACAGAAGATTAAACACTTAAAACAACATGCACGCGTTAGTTTCTGAGGCCTTTGACTCTGACATTTTATATTGTTTACATACAAATGGCTTTTATCAAGAAGACAATCCCACCTGGAGTCCCCGGAGTTTCTCTTCCAGCTATCCGAAGCTGTCTCGTCGTTCATTCCCCGTTTCGCGCAGACAGAACCGCTCGGTTTCGGATGTAAAATCCCCCCCGCCACAACAGACACGTACTCTCATTAGACGGTATTTATTGTTGTCCCAAAACGATGAGCTAAAGCTGCAACATGATGGATACCAGAAGACGAAACCACCTCTACAGCGACAACCTCGGTCACACGATTATGACGTAGATTGCGTCCTGGGCAGCGTAAGCCCCGATTGGCCCAAATGCCTTCTGTGCCTCAGAAGGTGGGAATGACACTCATCAAGCATTCATCCCTAAATATACTGATGGGTCGAAAGTGTCAGGAAATATAACGGGATTTTCTTTCTGGATTCCGACATTAAGTATATATTATAAAAGTCGAACATCTAATAATCTGTCAGTTTATACAGTGGAAATGTTAGCCATTTCATTTAGTTTACAGTGGATAGAACAAAATGGTGTTAGGAAAAGTATTATTTGCTCAGACTCCATGTCAGCATTGTTATCAATTAAAGAAATGTCAGCTGATAAGAGGTCAGATATTTTGTATGAAATATTTGAGTGCATGTTTAGGTTAGGTTATACAAAAGGTATAATGATTTCTTATTAATAAAACCTTGTTGCAGCACTAAAGCAGAAAAATGAGATTTTGCAAGAAATATGCTAAATATTTACATATGAATTGTTTTAGAGCCGTTTTATTGGCAGAATCTGATATTAATTTAGTTCTTACAAAAAAATGGGTCCCAACGTGGTTTGTGTGGCGTTGCCATAGTGTGACGTCATAGGCACAGATCCCCTGTCCTCTTGTTTGGAAATGGAAATATGATCACCCTACATTAAACAAACTGTCCACCCGGGCTTTTGCGCTGCACAGAGATGCTTCGCTGCCTATGACTTTGAACGCCAGTTGAGAGTCAGTCTCATTCAGACTGACCAATGAAGAGAGGGCCTCAAGTTTAGACCCTCTCCTCATTGGTCATTCCACACGAGGTGGGTCAAAGGTTACCCTGAGCGGGTTACATGATGTCAGGCATTCAAGTATTGAGTATATTTACTGCATATTACAGTAAAATATTCTGTATGTGACCATATTATGGTGATCCTTGGGTCGTGATGATGGGGACCTTTAATATTGTTGCCCAGGGTACAACTAAGTGTTAATCTGACCCTGGGAGCGGAGGTAGTGACTAACACAGCACGTCAGCTCTGTCTTATCAAATGCACCAAGTAAGTTACGAAAAAAGTAACTTTAAATATTCAACCGAAAAAGAGGCGAGCTGAAGAAAACCTAGGGATTACTGAAGAAACGTGAGCAACATTGAAGCAATCACAGCGAGATCCGTTACTGTCTGTGTGTGTGCGCGGATGAGCCGGACGGACTGCGCTCCCGGCCGGCTGCAGTTTTCTGTGTAGGGAGGGGCGGGCGCTCTATGTGACTGGCCAATCACAGAGCGTGAAGACAGTCAGTTACCCAATGAGGATTTTCCTTCAGCACGATTACGGATATTTACGTGTTTTACTCGTTTCATGCTCGTATTCGTCAAAAATGCTCATCCCTAATTGCTATAATACATTATAGTAATGTATGTGGTCTAAATGTATTCTACAATAAATAAACTGCTGTGTCTCATTGGTGTGGTTTAGTAACACAATTGGGAAATGATTTAGGTTATTTTGACTAATTTACCTAGGAGCTATTGAAAAAAACCTTAATTTTTTTTATAAAAATCCTAATAAAATGATCAGATCGCATGAAAGGTGTTAACAACTGCTGTGTCTCATTGATCTAGCTTAGTAACAACACTGAGAAATTGTTTTGGGTATTTTGACAAATTTACCTAGCTACTGGAAAAATCCCTTAATTATGGATAAAAATCCTAATAAAAAAGATGAGATTGTATGAAAGTGTTTATAAATGGCTGTGTCTCATTGGTGTGGCTTAGTAACACAATTACGAAATGGGTTTGGGTGTGTTGACTATTTAGCTAGGATCTATTGAAAAAAGAAATCCCTTAATTTTGGATAAAAATCCTAATAAAAAAATCAAATTGTATGAAAGTTGTTAAAAATTGCCGTGTCTCATTGGTGTGGCTTAGTAACACAATTGAGAAATGATTTTGGTTATTTTGACTCATTTACCTAGGAGCTATTGAAAAAATCCCTTAATTATGGATAAAAATCCTAATAAAAAAGATGAGATTGTATGAAAGTGTTTATAAACGGCTGTGTCTCATTGGTGTGGCTTAGTAACACAATTAGGAAATGGGTTTGGGTGTGTTGATTATTTAGCTAGGATCTATTGAAAAAAAATCCCTTAATTTTGGATAAAAATCCTAATAAAAAATCAAATTAAATGAAAGGTGTCATAAACTGCTGTGTCTCATTGGTGTGGCTTAGTAACACAATTGAGAAATGATTTTGGTTATTTTGACTAATTTACCTAGGAGCTATTGAAAAAAATCCCTTTTCAGGGACCAGAATAGAATAAACGCTCTGCCTCCATGTTGCTCACTGAGTAGGAGGACACAGCAGACACAGAGGTGCTCTCAGCTCCCCCACATTCATCAACACCATGTCTCCATTTTCAGCCCGTGTACTAGTACACTCGGACCTGTGAATGAATGATGGCTGAGGCTGCCAGACTTGTCTGCCATATATTACACAAAGCAAATTTTCTTTTTGATCTTCATTTGTTAAATTTGATCTAAAATTGCAATTTTAAATGTTGAGTAAGGACTAAAAATCTAAACTGCAGTCCTTTTTGAGCTGTCTCCCATCGGTCCACAAGAGGGCAGACACATTTGCAGCTATGAAAATTAGTGAGTTTGACAAGTGTTATCATTTTCTTTTTCTGTGGCACACTTGTATTTGTGCATTTATCTTGTTTAAAGGTGCAGTATGTAAGAAAATAGTGAAAATTTTACAGTGAGAAAATCCCAAAAGAGTCTAATGCTTCAGTCAATTTGGAAGCGAGGTTCTACTGAAACATATTTCATATCCAGCTGGCTGCAGGGATTGTCACTTTTTCTCCTTTCAAAACAAAGGAAGGACGGACATATGCTGTTTACCAACAGGGGTTGCCATGTCTCCTGTGAGCTAATACAGCAACACCGACGATTGCAATTAGACGACGGCTGGCAAAAACTTCCAGAGTGGTTCAAAGTGGTTGCAGTAACCAAGTTTTACCTCAGAACTTCATTTTTACTTAATTTCTACATAATGCACATTTAAAACCATGAAAATTTTGAACATATATTATATATATGCCAATGTCCTCACTCTCCAAGCTTTCTAAAGTTCTTCTTTGAGGCCCTGGTACTTCACTAGTTTCTCGTGTTATTTTTTCGTGATGTTACCATCACTTGGTATCGCCACATCGGCCACAACGGCTGTTCTACTGTTTGTCCATCACCACAATGTCCAGTTGGTTCTCCATCACCATTTTGTTCATCTGGACCTGGAAGTTCCACAGGAGCTCAGCTCTCTTGTTCTCTACCACCTTAGGGCGTGTTACCCACTTTGACCTTGTAGCTTCCAGTCCATACTCTGCACAGATGTCTCTGTATGCGACGCCATCCACTCGGTAGCGGCATTCCATCTATGCTTTCCCTTCCAGTATCTTACACCCTGTAGTTGTATATATATATATATATATATTTATATGTGTGTGTGTGTGTGTGTGTGTGTGTGTGTGTGTGCGCAATATTTTGTGCTCTGTGTACAATGAAGCACAAAATTCAATTCAATTGGATATCCAATTAAATTTTCTTTTGTTCTTCATTGTACACAGAGTGCAAAATATTGGTAACAAAAAATTTTAAGTGTGACAAACATTAAAACTAGTTTATTTTCATCTTTTTCTACAGTATTATTTTGCCATGATCACTACTGTTTAAGTATTAGATTTATTTCAAGTAGTTTCCTTTTTTCAATTTCATTTTCTTTTCCATTTTTTCACATTCTGTAAGCTATTTATCTAATAAATAATAAATATTCTTTGTTACATGATCATGTTGGCCAGTAGGGAGACAATCTGACTGTAGGATCCTAGCAGCACAGCATCATTCCTTAAATCCGTGATGCAATATTATTAAACAAAATCTTAATTCTTTTTTTAACCTTTACAGTGTTAAACAAAGGCTTTAGTGAAAATATTATCTAAAAATAAAGAAGTAAATAAATAAAAAATATCCTGGGTAAATAAATAAAGCCTTTACTAAATAAATTTGAAGAAAGCCTGTGTGAATGGTAATTGCTGATAATGATCGCTGAAGCTGCTTAAGGAGTGAAGTTAAAGTGTAAAAAAAATTCTAAAGAAAAAAGAAACAGGAGAGCAAAAAGGTTAGGCTCCGCCCACTTGGCTACTACGGCAACCATGTTGACAGCACTCAAACTGTTAACTAGAACATTTCTATAGAACTGAATGTTAATTAGGTTTATGTTGTGTTAATAATGTGAATGGTATGCTAATTATGTTAAGGTTATGTAAATTATGTTTATGTTATGTTAATTATGTTTATGTTATGTAAATGAGGTTCGGGTATGCTAATTAGGTCATGTGACCTATGTCATCATAAAGGCATACCTCAACAGTCTCAGCTCCCCTCCATCACACTAGTGACTGACCTCTCGTTGGACACATCACATTTTGTGAGCTCTCTCTGATAACAAGGATCTGTTACACTAGAACCTCGAAATGTCTAGACGCAGCACCGCTAACAAGAAGAAAGTCTCTTGGTTTGATATGCGGGAACAAGAGGTGAGTGTGGATTATAACGCAATAATCAACGTTGACACAGTTTCAGACTCTGAAGATTGTGTAAAGCCACCACAAAAGGTTTCTCTAGCTGAGAAAGTCCTGCAGGAATCGTCTGTCTTTGAAAAACAAAGAGACATGGACCGTCTTTTGATTGAAGTGGAGGAACTCAAGGAAAATTTGAAAATTTCCAACGATTCTCTAAAAAATGAGAAAATAAGACGAACCAAAGCTGAAACTAACTGTATGTTTTACAAGAGAGAAATTACCGAATTAGAGCAGGGATTAGATTACTATCAGCATAAGGTAGAGACTCATGAAAAAACGGTGCAGACTTTACAAAACCAGCTTCAGAGCAAAGAAAATCTCTGTGAGAGACTGCAAAAGCGTTCTCAGCAGGAGTCACTGCTGAGACACAACTTAGCTCAAGAAAAACAGAGGAGTGACAACGAACATATAATCAATAGTAAGTTACAGAAGGAAATTGCAGATTTACACAAGGAGAAAGAAAATCTTTTAAACAAGCTGGAGAAATTTTCCTCCATGAAAAAGGAGGCAGATGAGAAGATGTCTGCACAGCTGGAAACCTTGAAACACCAGTTGGATGAGAAATCTTCTCTCTGTCATCAACTGGAATCGTCTTTTATTAAGGAAAAGCAGCTGAGAGTCCAGTTACAAGAGGAGAAGAAGAACCAGAAAAAAGATCTAAGTCATCAGAAATTAAAGAACGAAATCTGGGAATTAGAGCAGGGACTGGATTACTATCAAAATAATGCAGAAACCCGTGAAAAAAGAGTGAAGAGTTTACAGATCGAGCTTCAGAACAAAGAAACTGCATGTGAAGATCTGCAGAAGACTTTAAAACAGCTGAGAGTCCAGTTAGCTGAAGAGCAGCAAAACAGTCAGAACAAAGACACAATTACTGAGAATTTAAAAGAGGAAGTTGGAGAACTAAAGAAGAGCCTTGTGCAAGCTCTGGAGAGTCTTAACTCCACAAAACTCGAGGTGAAGGAGAAGATGTCTCAGCAGCTGGAAGTGTTTAATCAGCAGCTAGAAGAGAAATCTGCTCTTTGTCAAACACTTAAATCAAGTTTAGACAAAGAGCAGCAGCTGAGGGTGAGCTGTCAGGCTGAACTCGACAATACCAGAGTTCTTGTCTCTGAGAATTCAGATCTCCAGCAGGAGATCCAGGATTTGAAGGAGAGAAACTCTGAACTCAGAGATGTGATGATCAAACACGTCTCTGAGAAAGTCGAGTCAGACCAGCAGTTTGTTCAAGAGCTGCAGAAACTCAAAGAGCAGCATGAAGAGGAATTAGTTACCCTAAAACTGCAGCTTAAAGAACATCTCAGATCTGAGATCCAACCTGGTTCTGAGATTTATTCACCAGAACCACAGCCGTCTGTGGAAAGTCTAGAGACAAATCCTGACAAGGATTGTCAGACGGACACGGACGTTTGTCAGACTGAAATCATTCAGGAGACGCTGGAGTTAAGCCAAAGTCTCCACAGTAACGAGTCTCCATCTGAAGAAGCCGTTCCACAAACAGTCAAACCGCAGAAAAACATTTCTAAGTGGAGGCGCTTCAAAAAGTTTATGACTCCGGCGTGTCTGCGGAAACACAAGAACAAGTTATAAACTAATTACCTGCCCTCACACACACCACCCTCACACACACACCTTCACAAACCACCGTCCAATATTCACACACCTTTAGAAAAAACGGGGCTGTATGTTAGAGAAGATGGTCGTGCTTTCGTCTTGCAGAGGTTGCTGGTTTACATGCCAGCTGTGGCCCCTCTGTGTGACAGAGCACGTTCTCTCTCATGCACGCGTGGGTTTTCTCCGGGCGCTCCGGTTCCCCCACAAACACGTGTTTAGGTTAATTAGTGACTCTAAAATGTCTGGGTGAGTGAGTGAGTAACTGGTGTGACTGAACACAATAGAAAAATGATAAATCTCCAGAGTCTGACTCAATCTGGAACGATCAGATCAACAGTCTCTTATCAAAAAGTAGTTAGAGTGTGCTTCAAGTAGGCAAGGCAGCTTTATTTGTATAGCACCTTACAACAGCATCAAACCGACCAAAGTGCTTCACAGAAATTAAAACATTACAAAACAACATACAACATAAAGATACCTAAAAACTAAACCCTAAGAACTAACACTAAAAAGACTAAAATACTCTCATGCTGAGTTAAAAGCCAAATCATAAAAATAGGTTTTCAAAAGAGATTTAAAACCAGAGAGTGAAGAGGCACTTATATATACATATACTTATATATATATACATGCTTTATATACTTACATACAGCTATACCTAAGTAGTAGTGTGTTATCAGTACATTTTATTTGACTCATTCTTGTAAGGGCAAGATGTAAATCATATATTTGCAAATCCTATCTGACAAGTTTTAAGCAATTGGCCAGCTTAAACATGAAAAGCTCAAGAGTGAATAATCAACACATTCTCACTCCCAGCGCGTCAAAAACAAACGCTTGGTCAGCCACCCTCCACCTCAGATCCCTGACGCCAAACGTGCCTTTTTCATTACTTAGGTGCGAAAAGGTTTTTTTCCCCTTATTTGACTGCAGATCCCAATGCAGCGTTACACTGACGCGATGGGATGTCCGCAGCCAAGGCACCAAACAAGCTCATTGTACCTCACCCTAACCTTTTCCTCTTATTTAACCTTCCCCTCACCCCTATCCTAACCTTAACCATCTTGCTAGCGAACACGTTAGTGATGTGTCGATCACTCTAAAAGCCGGCTCTATGAAGTGAAGGGCGAGAGCCGCCTGTCAATGGTCGGGTTTGGACCGAGCAAACGCGAGGGGGAGGTTTCAACTACCACGGTGGAGGTTAAAAGTAGACGGTGTTTGTAACCTCCCCCTCACCAGATGGTATGTTCTAACGTTCCCCTTGGGCGGCAAATACGAAAATTCACAGTCAGACTGCATGGGAAACAAACGCTTGATCACAGTGAGAGTAACGTTGTGGGTAGCAAGAGGGTTAAGTATAGGATGAGGGAGAGGGGAAGGTTATAGTGAAACGTTAAGGTTTAGGTGCGGTTAAATGAGCTGGTTCTGTGCCGCATCAGCGGATATCTCATCCCGTCAGTTTTACGCTGCATTGGGATCAGCAGTTACAAAAGGGAAAAACCCCTTTCCGCACCTAAGTAACGAAAAAGTGCACTTTTGGCGTCAGGGGTCTGACGTGGAGGGTGGCTGACCAAGCTTTTGTTTTTGACGTGCTGGGAGTGAGAATGTATTGGAATAATAGTGTAGGAGTTTATTTGGAAATAATTGGCTGCAAAGGGGGCTAGCCCCTATTTAAAACAACCAAAAAATTTATCCCATCCGCTGAATCACCACCTTAACGTGGTGGGTGGGTTTGTGTACCCCCAGGATCCTGAAGGATGTTTGGTCAGGGTGTTGGCTCCAGGTGGGGTCTCCCGTGGCATCATTTCCGCAGGTGAGGGGTCAGACTAAGAGTGATTCAAAGACTTATTTTATAGAAAGCCATGAAGAAACAGTCTCCATGTTGCAGAACTGACTGGTGGAGACTAGACAATCCTCATGGACGAGAAGGTCACCTGTGCAGCTCCAAGCAGCAGAATAAACAAATCTGTTCAGAGTATTTGGCTTATTGAAGTTTCTGGATTCTGTTTTTGTAAAGTGATTAAAACATAATAAAAAGGTAAGTAGACTCGTCTGATTTACTGAACATGTCTCTTCTCTCATCTTGAACAAGAAGCCTGTTGGATGAGAGTCAAACATCTTCAATAAACACAAGTCCAGCTGCCATTTTTAAAAGTTACTAAGAAGATCACGTCCCACGCGTTGAGAATTAACACCAACTGTCATGTACATGTTTGAAATCAAAACTCTCAAAACACATATTTCATTCTACAGGTACAAACCTCAAATCTACAGTGTTACAAATCTTTTTGTCTCATTTCTAGCTTCGGTGGGAGGAACTTGGGTGGAACCAATGAGAGCACGAGTCTTAGATACCAATCACGTTTCTTGAATTCCTGTCCAATCATTGGGAGAGGAGGGCAGGGTTCTGTCAGAGCTGTAGAAAGAGAGAGTTACGACACGCTTTGAACTCACCGACTCGCGGTCACGTGGTTCATGGAGCTCTCAGTTCCAAACATCCCAGCGCCGTAAGTCAGTTTGAACGGTGTTTGGTGGGACAAACCACAAAAAATTAATATAATAATATTTCCCCTAGCGATTTGTGGTAATTATTGAATAATATTATATATTATTATTAGTAGTAAACTGTCCCACTATAATATGTAAAGCTTTCTTTATTTGTAATTTACTTATTTTCTTCAGGTCTACTTTTTACTTTTACTTCACTAATTTTTAAAGCCACTATCTGTACTTCCTACTTCACTACAATAGGGAGCCTAGGTCTCCTCTCTTCCCGGTCGACTCATGGGTCCCTGGAAGAACGAAAACATGAATGCAAGTCAACGGGGCTAAAAAAACAATTTTCTAATCCGCTTTGCCTTACGTCCTGGATCACACATATGTTGCACTTCAATTTAAATGTAATCCAATGATGGATGTTACATTGAAAATTTTCAGCTTGTAAAAGTTCGATGTTAGCATGACTACAAATCCGACATCAGCACGTTGCATATATGACGTCACCACAGAATCTGCCATTTTGCTTTATGTTTTTCTCCGTGTCTGCTTCGATGATGTCACTTTCATAAAGCGCATTTGTAGTCCTGGACTTATTACACAAAACTTAAAATAACGTCTCCCCCCTTTCGAAAATAAGCGCGTTCTTGGTATTAAAATGCATCTTCACAAACATCATATGTGAAATCCATGGCACATAACAAGCAGAATTAGAAAATAGCGTCTTTAGCCCCGTTGACTTGCATTCATTTTATTGTTTTTCTGGGGACCCGTGGTCCGGAAGTAGATGGGCGTGACTTAGGCTCCCTATGGAGCGCTGTCTGTCACCTATGATAGATTGTCACTATGGCAAAGCTATGGAATCTTGTGTTACCATAGTTACAGCTCAGGTGCATCATTTAAAATGCTTTATTATTAAGGCTGCTGGAAAAATCAAAATAAACAACAACCCCTTAAGCAGGTCTGATTACAGATAAATAGTCAAGATACAACTCATTTGAATCTGAAATATGAGTTATAAATGTACATTTCTATAACTAGACTAGGGCAGCAGCTATCGAATATTTTTGTAATCGAGTACTCTATCGAATCTTTTATCGATTAATCGAGTACTCTAATAAATTGCCCTTTTGTGTTTGTAAACCATTATATCAAATAGCATGTTATAAAATATGAAAGACCTCTTAAAATGAGCATGCAACTGCCAGTTATTCTTCAAGTTTTATTCAAAATTAGTTTTCAAAACTTCAGCACTTCAACTTTACTTCACAGTAAACAAATGCCTGTGCAAAAAATAAGTATACAACCTGAGCAGATTTTCCCCTCGTGTGAGAATCTACTAGCCTGCAAGCCAGGCAAAAACTAGGAGGATAACTTTTGAAGTAGCACAGCGAGCGGCTGTGGGCCAAACAGAACCAGAACCGCTCAAGGCGTATGTGCAAACATGGCTCGCCAGCTATTTCCCTATTTACACACGTCCGTTTTCATTTCTACACTTTTTTTTCTCACACAATAATAAGGATAGTCGAGAAAGCATGTTTGTCGTGGTTATGTCAAATTATACTGATCACAAAACATTTATTTACTTTCTTTCGTTTTTCTCCGCCACTCATAAATACCCGTGTCCTCCTGCAGCAATCCCGAGGGACAACAGACCTCAGTAACAACACAATAAAAAGTCTGACGTGTTGTGTAAAAACTGCTATTTTTAGCACGTTTTTAGGTCCAACGTGTTTCTACCAGATGCACAGTGTGAGCTGAAACAGTGTTACAAACGAAAAAGTCGCACAGTGTCCGCAGAATATATAGCAGACCTCAGAGTCTGCTTGCAGAAGTGACATTTACATGTGGATGTTTCCTGGTCAGGTGCTGCAGCATGGAGGATGTGGTGTTGTGGTAGGCTAAATCCATTTTCTAGTATTTACACTGGAGTATGTTTTCCGCCTTACGACGTGAAAAATGGTCCCACACCTTTGACATTTCCTGTCTTTTTCGCACTCCACCGGGGTCCACGTTGTCTGCCATGGCTTAAGAGAAAGTTAAGTTACATTCGCTACTCGCGTGTGCATTCAGTGCAGTGTGTATGTTTATCATTTATTTCGGTCCGGGTGAAACATGACCCCGGGCGATTGCTAAGCCATGAATTAATTAAACATGAATTAAACAAATCCTCGAGGCAGAGAATTTGACTCGAGGCTTTTTTTGTATTTGAATTATTCGAGGTACTCGAGGAATCATTTCAGACCTAAACTATACCTACATGCTATCTATGGAGCTAGGTCTGGGACAATATTAAACATAACTTGTACCAAGTTTTGTAACTTGGAACATGTTTCATGACATGTAACTTTGGATTCGTAACTTGTAACTTTAGTTTTCTAACTTGTAATTCTCATTTTGTACTTGTATTTCTTGTTTTGTAAAACCAAACTTTTATTTTGTACATTTACTACTCATTTTGTAACATCACACATTCATTCAGAAACATGAACCTTTCGGTTTTTACCTAGCAACTTCCAAAATAAACAAAATCAATGTACATGTTTGAAATCAAAACTCTCAAAACACAAACCTCAAATCTACAGTGTTACAAATAATTTTGTCTCAGTTCTAGCGTCAGTGGGAGGAACTTGGGTGGAACCAATGAGAGCACGAGTCTTAGCTACCAATCACGTTTCTCGAATTCCTGTCCAATCATTGGGAGAGGAGGGCAGGGTTCTGTCAGAGCTGTAGAAAGACGACACTCTATAGAGCTCCAATTGTAAGAATGGAATGCGGAAGTCACGTGGTTCTTGTAGTTTTGAATAGTTCCAAACAGCCCCGCTGCTGCATTGACCGTAGTTCATTTTCGGTGTTTTGGAAGGATTTTCTCTGGTAAGATGATGAAATGTCATCATTTTGTTGCATTGTGAAGCGTTAGCTAACTACTTCATACCAAAATAAGCCAACAATGATATTTTATGTTGCCAGTTTTTGCTTGATAACCTTTAACAAGCTAATTGTGTGCAGCTTGTTGACTGTGAGCAGGAGGGTTTAGAAGAAGAAGATGAAGAAAATACCATTTCTATAGCGCCTCTCAAGACAAAAATCACGAGGCGCTTCACAAAAACAAAAAATATAAAAATTGTAAAAATATAAAAAGCATTTCAAAAATGTTTAAAAATATATTTAAAATGAGCAAGAATAAGCAATTGCAATTTAAAAGAAAAAATGTTAAGAAAGAGAGAGAGTGAATAGGAGAGAGGGAAATCAGTGGATCCTGAGGAAGGTGGAATAGGTGGGGAGAGCAGGATAAAGAGAGAGTGGTGAAGAAGGTCATACAAAAGCCAGCTTGAACAGGTGAGTCTTCAGCTGTTTTTTGAAGGAGACCACTGATCTCAGGCTCAGGGGGAGGGAGTTCCAGAGTCTGGGGGCCACAGCAGCAAATGATCTGTCACCTTTGGTCTTTAGCCCATGGCGCAGCCATGTTTTTGTCTGTAGAAACCTTTGTTGTATTTGAAATATGTAGTGGTGAGGCAGAGGTCTAACAGTGTGCAAATCCGATCGGGTGTGAAGTTGGTCCTGTCCTCCAAGGTGCTGTCTTCTTGTAGTCGTTTTCTGACAGTCTCCACTGCCTACGTAGCTGGTATGCAAGTGAAGAGGGAGACTACGTCAAAGGACACCATGGTTTCATCTGGATCCAGGGTAAGTTTCTGGACCTTGTCAGTGAAGTCGGTGGAGTTCTTGATGTGGTGTGGGGTGTTCCCCACCAGAGGTGCAAGGATAGTAGCAAGGTGTTTCGCGATGTTTTAGGTGACTGAATTTATGCTACTGACAATGGGTCTGAGAGGGATACCTTCCTTGTGGATCTTGGGAAGTCCGTAGATGCAGGGTATGGCATCTTCTGGATAAAGGCGGTGATATGTCAGGCGGTTGATGGTTTTGTCCCTTTCAAGGCCTTGAAGGCAAGCTATAACTTTCTTTTTGTAGCTGCTTGTGGGGTCTCGCTTTAAGGCTTCATAGGTGTTGTTGTCACTGAGGAGAGTAGTGATCTTTGCATGGTAATCCGTTGTGTTTAGGACCACGGTGCACCTTCCCTTATCAGCTGGCAATATAGTGATGGTGTGGTCTTTGCTCAGTGATGCGACTGCCTTCTTTTCTTGTAACGTGAGGTTAGGCGGAGGGACTTTGGCACTGGAGAGGGTGGCTGAGACTTTCATCCTCTTCTGTCTGAGATAATTTGTTGATCCGTATGGCAGTTTCAGTGGCTGTGATGAGGTCCACTATGGGCAATTGTTGCGGAGCAATGGAAAAATTGAGTCCTTTGGCTAAGAAGTTCATTTCAGGTTCAGAGAGGTTCCGGTCTGAAAAGTTCTTCACCCATTTTCTTTCGAAGAAAATCCGATGTTGCTGAATCTTCAGGCTGTGCTGGTGTCTGCCTCTCCCTTAGCAAAGCAGTGATTAGTCACCACACTTCAACCCTGTCAGGTTTGCTAAGACACTTGAGATCCTTAAACCAGGATCTAGTGCAGTTGCAACCTTGAGCCATGTGATGTTAACTTTATCCTTGCGCTTCTCTATTTCTGTTTTGAGAGTCTCTTTAAAGTTCACCATGTAAGCTGGGTCCTCCTCGGAGACCTCCAATACTCGCAGGAGGTGGCACAATGCTGGCAACACCACAGAGCAGGAAACAAACTTCTCTCCTCCCAGAAGATCAGTGATGTATCTTCAGTAAAACTGATTAAATTTCAGTCAGAAACAGAGAAACCGATCACCTAGACTGTTACCCCCCCCCCCCCCCACACACACACACACACACACACACACTTTATTAACAAAAGACTGATAAATACCAACTCAGTGTACATTTGCGCATTATGGCTGACTGGACAGGCAATAAGTCTACTTCAATCTGGTTGGACATTGAAAGTTCAATGTCGAACTGTCCTTTAAAATCACAGCTTTTTCTAGAAAAGGGGAAAACCCTCAAAACTGTCTGTACCAACCCAATTACATTATCTACAATTACAGCGTGGCAAATAATACGAAAATTAGAGGGTAGGTCACAAACAACCTCGGTTTTTCCAATATGTGGAAACCCAGATTTTCTACCTGGGATTATGGATGATAACTTTGGAAGATGGAGTGATAAGGGGGTATCCAAATTACAAGATCTATTTGATGGACCTACCCTGATGTCATTTACCCAACTGACTGAAAAATATAATATTTCAACAAAGGACCTTTTTCGATACTTACAAATAAGAGACTTTATCAGGAAGGACTCTACACTTCTGGCATGCCAGGATGTGCCAGATACTGAGCGCCAGGTGTTTTCTGCCAGGTCGGTTACTTCTATTTGTACGTTTTATAATATCATTAAATGCTATAAAACAAGGGAAACTTCCTGCCTGAGGGAACTGTGGGAAAGGGAACTCCACTGTAACATTACCGAAGATGACTGGAACAATGCTTTGAGAAACGTAAGAACCATAAGTGTATGTAATAGGGTTAAAGCCACCCAACTTATGATTCTTCACAGAGCTCATAAACCACCCTACCGAAGGCAGTGCCTGAAATGCAAAACTGAGGTTGGCACTCTTACGCACTGTTTTTGGTCCTGTATTAAGGTGAAGCAATTCTGGCTGATTATCGGAGGGGAAATTAAAAAAATTTGGTTTGCAAACATAAACTTATTTCTGTTGTTGGGAGTGGTCGATCCGGTTGTCAGTGGTAAATATGAAAGGAGACTCTACAGCAGACCTGGGCATTTTACGGCCCACGGGCCACATACGGCCCTTTGGTTGACTTTGACCGGCCCGCGTAAGGTTAATTGGAAATTACAAAATAAATGTATTTTCTCATTTTACCTCATGCATGGGCTAAGGCTGCATTGCTTTTATTTTGAAGTTGTTTTTTACGCGCACAATGACGCAATACGTATAGCAACAAGTGCCCGCGGTTGACATGGTGATTGTAGCCCCAGAAATGGCCGCTCATGCAAAAAAAAAAAGAAAGAAAAATAAAGAAAGATGCCAAATACAGGATTTTCAACAAAAATTGGACTGCTAAGTATTTTTTTTGTTACTGAAGTCGGAGGCAAAGCCGTGTGTTTGGTTTGCAGGGAGGAGATTGCCGTGTTTAAGGACTACAATTTGAGTCGGCATTACGACAAGAAACACTCGGAAAAATACAAGAACTTGTCTGATGCTGAGAGGGCACGGACATCCGAAGCTTTGCTAGCAACGTTGCAAAAGCAGCAAGGCTGTTTTACTAAGCTTCACACATCCAGGGATGCAGCAACCAGGACAACCTTTGTGATTTCCCACAAAACAGCTAAAAACAGCAAGCCGTTTTCGGAGGGAGAGTTTGTCAAAGAGTGCATGGTGGACTCTGCCGCGCTAAAATGCCCTGAAAAAAGGCGCATTTGAGCAAAACCCGCTGTCCAGGCGAACAGTGGGGAACCTGGAGCTTCAGCTGCAACGTGAAGTGGCAAGTTTAGACTTTTTCTCATTGGCCTTAGACGAGAGCTGTGATGTCCGGGGGTTAACGGAGCTCACAGAGGAGCTGGCAGCAATGTGGTCGATGAAAGGGACAACGACAAGGAGTGATCTTTCTACAGAGGTAAATGCGTGCACGGACACTCTGGGATTGAAATGGGAGAGACTGTCAGGTGTCACAACAGACGGTTGTCCAAATCTTACAGGGAAAAATGTCAGACTTTAGAAACGCATGCAAGACAAAGTGACAGAAATCGATGCAGATCAAAAATAGGTGTTTTTGCATTGAATTATACACCAACATGTGTTGTGCAAGTCAGTGCTAAAAATCAACCATGTTACTGATGTTGTTACTAAAATAATAAACTTCATCAGGGCGCGGGCGATGAATCACAGACAGTTTGTGGCTCTTTTGGAGGACTCCACACAGCTGTCAGATGGCTCAGCCTGGGGAAAGTGCTGAAGAGGGTTTGGGACTTGAAAGCAGAGATTCAGGATCTCTGCTGGATTTCTACTCTTCTCTTAAGGAGGAGAACTTTCCAAACCTGAGGAGACATGCTCAGAAGATGTTGGTTCTCTTCGGCTCTACCTACATTTGTGAACAAACATTTTCAATGATGAAGTTTACAAAATCCAGGTATAGATCCTCTCTCACTGATGATCATTTGTCAGCTATGCTTCGCATCTCCACCTCAGACATTCAGCCTGACTTTGATGCACTCATTAAAGCCCAGTAGAGACTAGATTTCTCTCATTGAATGAGAAAAAAATCGCTTAAAAACACAAAATAAGGTGTTTGGACCAAAAATAGGCAACTAGCAGTGAACTGGGACACTTTTTTTTTAAACCTCTTTCTCAAGATCACAGTTCAGTGATTTTATTTTACAGACAATACTGTGTGTCTGTAGAATGCTAAGAACCTCTTTCCAACAATATTTGAAACTCAAAATGTGTTTTGGAGTGAATGTGACTGAAACTGTTAACTAATATAAGTCACAAATGTTTAACAAAAACGAAATGTGCGCACTTTGTTTACCATTGCCTTGGGGAATTTGAATAAATCACAGTTTTGTAAGCCAACCTCACTTTTTCCTTTTTGCTCATTTATAACATATAGTCTACTCTTACCAGCTTGAAAAAACGATGGTATTTACTGCTTTTTATAAAGAAATACCATTAATATTATGCATAATTGACTTCAGCCTTTTGGCCTGGCCCTCCACAATATTTTCTATTTCTCATGTGGCCCCATGGAAAAAATAATTGCCCACCCCTGCTCTACAGCATGTTGACTTTCTGTGTAAGAAAGTGTCTTCTCCTGAACTGGGTAGCGGACAAGATCCCCTCCAAAACACAGTGGCAGAGGCTTGTGCTCAGTTTTGCCTCTCTTGACTGTCTAACATGTCGACTGCACTGCAGGGATGAAGCCTTTGCCAGGACGTGGAAACGGTTTCTACTGTACGTTGGACTGGATGTCTCTGCATTCTTTGCTAGAGCTTTGGTGTAGGGACACCGTTGTGCGAACTGACACCTGAATCTGAACTTGTATATATGTGAGGAAAGGGAGCCAAGGGTTTATGTTGTTGTTTATGTTTGTTATTGATGTGAACATAAAATAATAAAAAATATATTTAAAAAACCCTAAGGCATTACAAAAGTGGAACCTGCTCTTGTTATTTTTCTCTTTTTATTTAGCTGTGTACAGAATTACAGCCGTATAAATGTAACAGCATTAAACACTGTGGTTGCGTGGACTCAGCATGCTAAATCCATCAAGCTTCAGTGTCACAGTTTTTGTTGCCTTTATATGAACGAGGAGGGAAATCTCCGCCCTCCAGTGGCGACAAGTTGGAACTACATAGATGAGATCATAGCGGCCTTATCTCAATTAAAGGCGCAGTATGTAAGAATACAGTAAGAATTTTACAGTGAGAAAATCTCTAGAGTCTAGTGTTTCGGTCATGTTGGAAGGAGAGTTATACTGAAACATTTCATATCCAGCTGTGGGGTTGTCAGCTTTTCTTCTTTCAAAACAAAGGAAGGAGGGACGTAACTGCTGTTTACCATCAGTGAATGTGGGGTTGCCGTGTCTCCTGTGAGCTAATGCTGCAGCGCCGACAATTGTAATTTGCTGACGGCCGACAAAAAGCTCCCGAGTTGTTTAACGTGGTTGCAGTAACCAAATTTTACCACGGGATGCAATTTTACTTCATTTCTACATAATGCACCTTTGAGCTGTAAAAAAAGGCAATCAAACCTGGATTACATAATTCTAGGACAATAGCAGATTCCCTAAAGCCTAGTTCGTTTCTAAACAAGGAACATTCTCATAGACACAAAGTGGTCTTCCTGAATTGAACCAGCAGATGGCGACATTGAGTCATTGATCTCCCTGGTAGCTTTGAATCTCTGTAGTGAATAAAAAGCACTCCTTATGTCGAACACCTGTCTTTTTAGTGGAAACCAAAAGTAAACACAGGAAAGCATTAGTGGATGACTGGAGTGATGACATAAAAGGCCAAAAATTGATTGTTTTTCTTTTGCAGACAGAAGGAAGAGTTTATATTTATAAACTGGAAGAGGTTGATTTTTCTGCTGAAAAGAAACCAATAATTAAAATAATTAATGATCCTTTACTTTATTTTAGCTGCAATTTTCTAAATAAAATAAAAATATTGTTTATATACAAACATTTTTAAATTAAAAGCATCAAAATAACAGTTTTAAAAGACAGCTGTCTCTATAGATTAGAACAAATTTCACTCATGTGGGAGGACTGTACTGAAGTTCCAGAGCAGCAGCAACATTTGGCTGAATTAGCTGATTATATTACTTATTGAACATTATTACAGTCTGACATCTCCATACATGTGGGCCCAGTATCTCTGTTTGGTTTGGATCTGCTTGCATCAGTGAGGGGAACCATGCAAACCCACTAAATCCTTTGGACCCTGAATGCAGCCTCACTTCCACAAAAATATCTCAGTAAATTTTCCACCTTTCAACAATTTTATTTTATTTCTGTGGCTTGACAATTAATCCCATGATGACTTGCTTTTAAAGCCCCACTGGCCACATTTGAAGCAAAGCTGGGATTTTGATGGCTTTATCCGCTGGCATCGACCTGTCAGTGTGGATGAGCAAATGTTGCCAAATGCAACACGAAAGGAACTGACCACGATGGTGTGTTTGAGCGGTCCAAATCAACAATCAGAGCAGCACAGCCCATCTGTGACCAGAGTGTACCCCTCTCTTGATTAGCTCTCTTGATTAGCTCAAATTTATTGAGCCATGAAGTGATAACACAAGTGCTTTTATCTGGTGGTTGACTGAATGAGATCAGACATGAAAAGGCCTGTTATGAATGTGCTTCATGCGACACACACACATCCACAAACACACACTTCTCTTTTTGGCCTGGTGCAGTGTGGTTCCTTTGGTCGCCAAAATCATCAGTAGATATCTTCAAGCTCGGAGCGTATGAATGCTCTTTTTTCCTCCCTCCTTCCACAATGTGATGTGTTTCCTTTTTTGTGTGTTTTTTGATCCCTCTCTTGCGGCCAGGCTGCGCTGTGGTGAGGCGCGGGGTTCGAGTGGCGCTCCTGTGTTATTTTTGGCAGCAGCAGTGGTTGGTGGCTGCTGTGGAGAGAGGAGACAGGAGGGGTATCATATAAGGACCATAACCCAGGCTGTTTAAGGGATTGCTGTCTGAAGGAATTGCTTTGTAATGATCAGACACTAATCGGGGTGTCATTGTGCATTCGTTTACACAAGCAGAGGGCTGGTCTGCACATTTATTCTTTCTGACACTTCATCTAAATGTTCTCATTCACAGACCACATGCCCAGAGTTGTTAAATGACTTAACCTTTAAAATCCTGACTTCATGAACTCAGCTTCATCCACTGGCATCTAGATATGGTTGAATCTTGCTGTTTCTGTCACATGGAAACTACGTTTTTGTTTGTCAACCACTTTAGTAAAGCACTCCATCCTCTGTGGGAGATTCAGACAGAGACACGCTGCCTGCAGTAAGTGTAAAACATTCACGCTCCTCCCTTTTTTGTTTCTGAAAACACCATTTGAAAAAGATTTCCTCAGAGTCTTTTCTTGGCCACAGATCAAGATACCATTATTACTCCGCTTTATTTATTTAAATGTTGTGGTGGTGATGTGTGCGGATGTATGTGTGTGAGCGAGACGTAATTGTGTGTGTGTGTGTGTGTGTGTGTGTGTGTGTGTGTTAGAAAGAGAACCCACAAGATATTTCAATTTCTTCAGAATATTAAATAAACACGCTACAGCTTCAGTGAAGCTCTGACTGCCAGTGAGGTTTTTGGACTGGATGGGTGGCGGAGCTGATGGGGAGATGGTGTGTGTGTGTGTGTGTGTGTGTGGGGGGGGGGGGGGGGGGGGGGGGGGGGTTGTGGCCATGGCTCTGGGGGGTGGAGGCAGCTCATGGTCAGAGCCCCCACCGGACACACTGGCGCCTCTCGCTGGAGGACTTCTGAACCACCACACTCCTCCACCAAAACCCTGCCAACCCTGGCTCCCTGCTTCTACTTCCAACCCAAATCACTCACTTCTTCGTTCTGAACCCCCCCGCCCCCCCCCCCCCTTCGGTTTCCTCATTCTCTTGATCCAAATCCAGATTCATGTACCATTTGGCTGCAGCCACTCTTCTCTTTCTGTGGCTGTTTTTTGTTACCTTTTTCTTCCGTGTGTTTTGTGTTTGTGCACCTCCCTCTACCACCTCCTCCTCCTCCTCCTCCTCCATCACTTCCCAGGAAGTGTTTAGTGGCTTCAGCTGAAATAAAACACAAAGAGCAAACAAGAGTGATTTAAAATACACGTGAGCGTTTTTAATAATAATAATAAGATAAAACACTGACATTCCTCTGGTTATGTGGGAGGCTATTAGCTTATAATGAGCCATCAATATTCCCAGTGGTTTTCCATCATAAATCCCAAGAGATATCAGACTTCTATTGCCCCTGGAAAAGTCTCACAGGTCCACGTCTATAGCAGAGTCCTTGCAGACCTCAAAACTCACTTTTTCTGAACCAATCTTCTCCTGATCAGATTAGAGAATTAGAGACCAATAGATCATTTCTGTGTTGTTTGACAGTTTTACTTTAAATTCTACTTTTTTAACCTTCTTTTTCTTTTTGTATTCACTTATTTAAACTGTAATTCATCCTCAAGTGTTGTAAAAAGTTCCTAAATTCATTCTTTTTATGACAAAAATAATCTGCATTGCAGTAAAAACTGCATAAGCCATACCCATAATTTCAGATTCTGTAAATTCACATTAAAACCTTTAAACTTCATATTGTGCTTCACCAAAACAAAGCAAAAGTCATGAAGCAAAGTGGTAGTTGAAACCTTTTGAGTAAATGTTTTGTAGAGAATCCCGATCCACCCTGAATGGGAAGTATGGGTGTCAAACATCTTAAGCAGACCAGATATGTCTTTCCGTGTCACACGTCTTAACTTAATTTTCCCCTGGAAGCAATTTGTCATCCGGAGGCTATTAAATGGGAAGCATATTATCTTTTTAAAGGGGCACCGAGTCACCCACAACACTCCCACAGCTCCTATAAACAAAACTGTCCTGTTTAGTTGTGCACTGGGCAGTAAAGGACTCCGTTTCAAACTTTAAAGTAAGCATTATTATTATTATTATTATTATTATTAATATTATTAGAGGTGGACATCTGAGGATGCTTGATTTCTTAGTTCAAATAAAAAAATGAACATCATTTGATTGAGCTGTGATAGCTCTAAACTACAACTTCTTTGCCCTTTTACCTTTTGCCCCGTCTTATCTCATGTTTTTTCCTCCTGGTCTTTGTTTCAGCCAGCCCGACCTCTTCGGTTCTCCAGGTCACGTTATGGTTGACTCCAGTCTCCACCATTTTTACCACACTCATCCTTATCTTTAGCCTCAGGGCATGGTGACATTCTTTCCCCGTTCCCCTCCAGTTCTCCATCACAGAAAGCCAGTCACACTTGCAGACACCTGTGCTTTTGTTCCCCCTCTATCCCGTATGCACTGGGAGGAAGAGGAGCTCATGCCTGTGGCTATGCTAAAACACAGCCAACTGTTTTATATGATTAGTCACTTAGGATCAGATAATAGCAGGAAAAGAGGTTAATTAGCATTTTGTTCTGTTCATTATGATGAGGGCTTGTCTTCCAAAGAGCTGCAATCCAACCCGCTTCAGGAGAAACTCGTTAAAATAAAGTCACTCATCAAGTCGGAGCTTAACCAAACACAGCTTGGGAGAATATTTTGAAGTTTATCTTCTGTTAGTTGGCCTGGAAGTGATGTATTAACAGGTGTTTGTGTAGGATCTTCTGAAACAACCTTTTTTTTTGTCCCATTAAATCTGGAGCCGTTTGATTTTTTGTGAATGGAGTAGGGCTGCTTGTGGGCAAACCATATGGAACAGATTGTCCAGCCTCTGCCGTTACGTGTCAGAGCATGTATGTCTTTCTTTTTATGACCTTGTTTGAAGCAACACTTAATGTTTCCTGGCTTTCTAAATAAAAGGAGCAAAAATAAAGCCAAGGTTACAGAGAGCCACCACCGCTGCAGAGAGGGTGTATTTTAGAAAAGGCAGAAAATACCAGTAGCAACAGAGGTTTTATAAGCCACTGACCATTCCCCTCCAGCCTCATATGCTGGCCCGACACACCCTGCCCATACCCCGTTCCCAGCATTAACCTTTTAAGCTGTAGACTCAACTGTGTGCCCACTTCAGACCACCATAAACATATTGGTCCCTGATGACTACGTTGGCCCCAGGACGTTTTATATAAATTGACCTCAACTACAGCTCATTAGAAGCCCAAATTGGAACCATGCAGCCTGGGATGTGTAAATGTTACAACAGCAGAGCCGGCGGCTTCCAGCTGTATACCCGTCTCCCCTTCACCTCTCTGGTGCCATCAGTTTGTTTCCCTTCATAAAACACATGGAGAAAAAGATAAAACTTTAATTCTTTGATATTTTTGTCACTTTTTTAAGGGAAATCATCTGTTTGGTGATAACAGGTCAGAGAGATGTTCTTCGGATGAACTGCTCCACACTGAGGCTTCTTTTACTCTGTCAGCATGGGAAGGTGTGTTTTTTCTGGAGCTGATTAGGAATAAAGGACGTCTAAGGCTTCGCCCAGAGGAGTGACAGACTATTTAGCACATGCAAAATTTGCAGCTTTTTTACATGATGCTGCATCTGAACTTTAATATTCTGATCACCTTAAAGCTGTTAAAAACGACTGGATTTAATGGAAGAAATACTTCCTCACCAGAATCAGGACAGCAGTAGCTCAGGAGGTAGAGCAGGTTGTTCAGTAATCGGAAGGTTGCAGGTTTGATCCTGGCTCCAACCAGAGAACACTGCTGTTGTGTCCTTGGGCAAGACACTTAAACTGCCTTGTCTGCTGGTGGTGGTCGGAGGGACCGGTGACGCCAGTGCGAGTGCACTCCAGGGCAGCTGTGGCTAGTAGCTCATCACCACCAGTGTGAGAATGTATGTGTGAATGGGTAAAGCGCCTTGGGGGGTTGTAGAACCCTAGGAAGGTAGCTATACAAATACAGGCCATTTCTAGGACTTTTCTTTAGGCAGTGTGAGAATTTTCAGTTAAACATCCAGACTTGAGTCCAAGTAGCCACTCCCCAATCCCTAAACCTGGTTTTTATTCAAACACTGACAACAAGACAAACAAAAAGAGGCTCAAATCCACTTATAGCAACTCCTAATTTCTGCAAATGTCATCAAGAAAGATGGCCTAATCGTTGTCAGATTAGCTCCTTTTTGAGCGTTTGTGTATCCAAATCTCCCATTTCTTC
The DNA here is from genome assembly GCF_043380555.1 of Nothobranchius furzeri. Lineage (NCBI taxonomy): Eukaryota > Metazoa > Chordata > Actinopteri > Cyprinodontiformes > Nothobranchiidae > Nothobranchius > Nothobranchius furzeri. Next base: position 61,998,131 of record NC_091743.1, on the reverse strand, counting down.
ACACGTCTCTGCCTGGATTGGTGTCCTTTGTTTGACCACCTCCCTCCATAAACAATACAACCACAGCTACCCCATCTTAATCCTCTCTTCTCATCTCTCGCCACTCTGTCGGAGCATTGCTCTAAGTAATTACCTCTCTCAGCCCAAAAGAGCAGAGTAATTGGCTAAATGTAACTACAGTGGCTCTCTGAAAGAGGGTCATTGTGTCAACTTCAATTCAGTGAATCACTTTGTTTTTGTTACAGAAGATAATGAAAGTATTTGCTTCACGGTCGTGTGGCATAAAACACAAAAAAATCCAACCTGAGGGTCAGAAGGATGGAGCTGCTTTTTGTTTTATTCCTTTATTTGCCATCTCAGAATTCTTTTGTAAAATAAAACCAGAGGAAAAATCATTTATTTACTCTTGAAAGCACCATCATTTTGAGGATCCTGCGCCAAGAATCTTACAGCAACATGTGCATTTATGAGGTTTCATGCTTCATCGTTATATTTACAGCATCTTTTACAGTCTTTTCACAAAAAGTCAGGAAATTCCGAAAGGTCATCTTCACCACGAGTCAGAAAAATCAACAAGTTATGAATATGTTTTCTTGTTAGTAAAATAGACATGGCGAAAAGTTACACGAATCATAGAAAATACATATAAATGTAGAAAAATAGCACACGTAACAAAATCTATACATTGTAATCAATATATAGTATGTACAAAAAAGTAGAAAGCCCTTATAATTACTTTGTGAAAATGTCACAAATAAAACAATGATACACAATTAACAATCACATTAATATTCAAGATCTATAAATAAAACTTTAAAAGAAAACATTTCTAAACTCCACTGTATAACTAATAAATAAGGAAAAAAGTTTTAATTTAATGTTTTTGTTTTTGGCCTGCTGTAACCATTCTTTGTTTAAGGCATAAAACTTCCTGCAGGAAGCAAGAAAACCTTCCATGTACATAACTTAAGGCATAAATTAGACTGTTCTTGTAAATATAGAAAAAAATTAAATTAGACATCAAAAGAAGCAAAACATAAAAGTGTAATACAACACCTGCAATATGGCGTCTTTGAGAACAAATAACTGAGACACTATTGATTGCCTCAGGATTATTGAATATGTATGAAAGTCCAGCTGTAAATCAGATTTTTCTCCAAGCATGTAACACTACATCTCTTCCATCATCCTGACCATAAATCCTGTTCTAAAGCCACTTTGTTTTGCAGCCTCAGAGCTCTTTTCCTTCTGCCTTTGCAGATTACATTTCCCCAGTGGTTTGTCTCATTTGAAAGGCAGAAAATGTGTGCAGACTGCTAAATGTCCACATGAGAATGTTTACTTTTATGTGTGTCTGAACAGGCATACTTTTGTGGTGCGCCTGCATGCATGAATGTGTTATATATGCTTACACATTTGCTCATGGTTTATTTTTGAGGATGCAAATGTCGACGTGTGCATGTTATATCAGTGTTCATATAATTGCTGGTGTGTGTGTGTGTGTATGCATGTGGAAGGCTGCATATAATTGTGCTTGCAAGTTTGTGGCTTGCATGACTTTGTGTGTGTGTGTGTGTGTGTGTGTGTGTGTGTGTGTGTGTGTGTGTGTGTGTGTGTGTGTGTGTGTGTGTGTGTGTGTGTGTGATTTTGAGAAAATGAAACACTTTCTACCTGCAATATGTTCAGTCATTTAGCAAAATAAGTCTTTCCAAACATTTCTTCATATTCTTTGTATGGTTTGAAGAAATAAATATATTTGATTATTTTAAAGAAAATTTCTTCCCCCATAAACTATAATGTAAAAAAAATACACTGGAAAATGAAATGTTGAATTTACTTTACTACATTATGCCACTAAACCTAGTTTCTATAGATTTAGATCCATTGTTACACGTTGTCATGGTTAAAGTAAATCTATATCACTCCTGACATTTAGGTTTAGTGGAACCAGTTGACAAAACTTAGCTACATGAATTCAAAGTTTCATTTCTGAGTGTAGTATTACTTGGAAGACTTAATGGGGTCAGATCTCCAACAATCCACTGCTGTTCTCCACTCCATTAGCTGTGCCAGTCTTCTCATCTCCATTGGTGATTTGGTCAGCGACCGGGTTGGTGGGCACGGTGTTGGAGTTGAGCTCTGCGGTCTCCTCACTCTGAGGGTCCGCATCTCCCTCTACAGCTACAGCCTTACCCTGCATCGCTGAATCTGCGTGGGTCTTCTGATGCTTTGAGAGGTGGTCACTGCGTGTGAAGCGTTTGTTGCACAGCAGACATGTGAACTTCTTCTCCCGGGTGTGCGTGCGCACGTGCCTCTCCAGTTCATCTGAGCGGGTAAAACGCTTCCCACAGAACAACCAGTTGCAAACAAATGGCCTTTCGCCGGTGTGCCAGCGAAGGTGGGCCTTTAGGTGGGACGCCTTTCCATAGACTTTCCCACAGCCCGGGATGTGGCAGCTGTGGACCGGTTTCTTCCTGAGGGTTGCAGCTGAGGCTCCCAGCCTCTCCAGCTCCTGACAGTTGGGACAGTCACATGAAGACCTGCTGGGTGTACCCCCTCCGCTGTAGCCCCCTGATCCCCTAGAAGGCTTTAGGCCCATGGGATTCTCAATTAGACCTGCACTTGGAACAGGCTTGGGCTTGTACATGTCCTGGGGCAGCATGTGTTGGGAAGGCTGTAGGAGATGCGAGGAGGAACCCAGCCCCACGGAGGGGTATGGAGCTGGATTGAGAGGGGTAAAGTCGGAGCTGTAACTGGGCAGCTGTGGGCTAAGGGACGCCTGTGGAGCTACGGGCTGAAGCGAAGCCTGGAGGCCTCCATCGGATTGGGGCTGTGTAGCTGACAGCCAGTTGGTGTTGGAATGGACGTCCCACCAGGAGGTCGTGGCGTTAGCTGGAGCAGCAGTTATACCAGGATGGATTCCAGCTTTGTACCAGGAGCCGTAAGGGTGTGTCATGTCCAGGGAGGTATAAACACTGGCGAGACAGTCGGCCGTAGCGTGGGTCTTGGACACTAACAGAGAAGGATCCTGGGAGGCTGAGCTCTGGAAGGAGTGGGAGAAAGGGTTGTATTCGGAAGCGTAGCCTCCGGTGGAAGGAGGAGGGCTTCCAGTGGGAGTAAGCAGCCCACCTCCTCCACCAGCTGTGGTGAAAGAGCCAGTGTAGGAGTCCGCCAGGCCACTGACGTCCGCCGTCCGCCCATTCTTTGCTGTCTGCAGGTCAGAGGTCATGGTATATTGCTTCTTTAATGGTGAGCTGCTGGTTTTTCCAGGTGTGGCTGAATCCCTGATGGGGCTGGTGCTACCGAATTTGTTGCAGGTAGCAGTTAACATAGCCAGAGGACTGGAGCCATAGCGTGTGTCTTCCTGGAGGAGAGGAGACAACAAGGGGGGGTAATGAGACTGCCTGTCTGCAGGAAGTGGCGGCACGCTGCTACCGCTGCTTCTGGAAGTGTCAACTCTAATAAAGAACGCATGTCTGTCTGCCCTCGCTGGCCTTTTCTGCTCTTTTTATTTACAAACCAGTCAAGGTAATTTCAAGCACTGGATGTTTACACTTGTGAAGGTTCGGCTGCTCAGACAAGGAGAAACTTCCTCTGAATTTGTTGAACTCACTCTGAGTTTGGAACTTTTTTAATATTTCTGGAGAGGAAGCTGAACCTTTTCACCCAATTTTTAAAAAAGTATTTTAGATTATAACCTAATACATTATCGCACAAAATATTAAACACCCTTTTTTGCTTACAACACAGCAAATACTCTGAAATTATTAATTAATATAGTTGCTGTAGCTGACTATTTTGTAGTGATTGAAGTAGCTTTTGCTGTATTTTATAAACTACAATTCAAATTTCATGTGCAGAGATCTATTTGAATTTCTTTTCCTTCTGGATGTAAATTATCTCAGAGCTCTCCTCCCCATAGCAGTTTAACTATTTTCTTTATTTATGTTTTTTTTTTTTTTTTTTTTTTTTTTGGAATCACAGGAAAGAAATTGCAATAAAAAAGTTTTAAAATGTTGTTTGCTGTCAGTCCTGGTCTAGGGGGGAATTAAAACCAGATTTACGAACAGAAGCCGTACTTGATGGAAACTGAGACAAGAGGCTTAATTTATGTAAATTATAATAAAAGTCGCTGAAACTAAACAACATCCACATTAAAAATTGGGTTTAAAAAGATGAAGAGGTTTACTTACAATTACATTCCCTACCTCCAGAACAGATGCGGCCATCCCTGAGAAACTAAATCCTTAGGAAGCGGAGGGGAGCGGGAGAGGCGCAGCTCTGAGTCCCGGGACGGTTCGGATGAAGTCGGGCTCTAACGCGGGGAAGCGTTTTGAGGCGCTTTGGATCCGCCCCCTAATTATAGGCTGGAGGCTCTTTGAAGACTCGCTAAGAGGCAATAAAAAAAGGAAGAGAACGGGAGATGAAGGGAAACGGACGGAGACTGGTGGCTGAAAGGACATCCCACCTCCCCAAACGAGAGTGAATGGATTCCTCATCATTCACCACGTGGACCAAGTTTATGTTGCTTTATTTTTTTCTCCGTTATTGAACTTAATAAACAATCTAATCATTCTCACAAATCATATTTGATGTTTTCTTATTTGAAAAGAAGAACAATGAAAAAATGAATAAATACGCATTTTTCCCCTCTGAAACTTCAGAAATAACACAAGAATATAAAGACTTGGTCTTTGCCACATAAATTAAGTAAATGAAGCTGAGCGAGTCTGTGGTTTCTATATCCGAGGTTTTATTATTCTGGCTGAAAACCTCTCCCTGTTTCCAATATCTCTAACTGCCTTTTTAGTGGGATGGTTAAACAGGCTAAACTACAGAGACAAGTCAAGAAGAAAAGCATAAAGTTGGTCCATAAAATAAATAGGAGATTATTATACTGGTTAAAATAACATTTAAACACTAAGAAGGGGAAATGAGAACCTTGTTTAAAAACATTGAGTTCAGCATTTAAATATTAAAATTATCTGAAGAAAATATAAAAAAGGCTAAACAACATTGGCTTTGTAAATGCAAATCCACACCTATTATAAGCTTTTAAAGTGTTTATTCAACATTTTAGAGATTAACTGGAGAAACACTAAGTTCATGGGTAACACTTTACAATAAGGGCCCCCTTATTAACGTTAGTGCATTATTATGCATCAAAGGGTCCCTTTAGTAATGATACCATTATTGTTAACTGTTAAAGTTAGGAGACAGATCAGGGGGCTGTCTACTAGCCTAATGCATTACATAATATGGTTAAGCAGTTATTACTACTTTGTTTAATAGTTTATTAATGCTTAATAATGCACTAAATAATATAAATAAAGGAACTTTCATTGTAAAGTTTTACCCTTTTGTGAAAGACATTTTATACAAAAATCCCAGAAACAGACTAAATTAAAAATGAAGTCCCTTTTCAGTCTGAAAGAAACTAAACTGTATTTTTGAAGCAGTAAAAAGCCGGATCTCTATTTATTGGCAACAATTTTAAATCATGGAATGTCTTTTATCTGAGCCTCCTCTCTGAAATGACAGAAAGTGCTCATTTTGATTTATAACAAAGTTAAAAAAGCTGAAAACTCGACTTTCTTCCTCCAGAAGAAGACCGATTCTCAGCGCCTCTTGCTTTTTTTTTTTTTTTTTTTTTTGGTAGGCGTCTCGTTTTCTGAAGGAGAGCACAGAAGATTAAAATTGTTGTCAAAAATAAACATATAATTTCTGTCCTTATTTTCTCCTCAATTACAGGGCACGGTCAGAGCAGGCCTTGTCGTTCTGGAGAGTCTGGCCCTCACATGAACACAGCGGCTATATTTGGCAGTCTGCTCTGAGACTGACCTTCATCGCTTTATTTTCTTATTTCAGAACGGGCGCGTGTAAAGAACAAATGCATCCATCTATCCATCTATCTATCTATCTATCTATCTATCTATCTATCTATCTATCTATCTATCTATCTATCTATCTATCTATCTATCTATCTATCTATCTATCTATCTATCATCTATCTATCTATCTATCTATCTATCTATCTATCTATCTATCTATCTATCTATCTATCTATCTATCTATCTATCTATCTATCTATCTATCTATCTATCTATCTATCTATCTATCTATCTATCTATCTATCCATCCATCCATCCATCCATCCATCCATCCATCCATCCATCCATCCATCCATCCATCCATCCATCCATCCATCCATCCATCCATCCATCCATCCATCCATCCATCCATCCATCCATCCATTGCCATGTGTTACGTGGCGATCTTTTCACACTTTCTGAGGCATTTCCCTCCCCTCTCATTTGACTTATGGTCTGTCACTGATCTCTAAGTGAAATGTTCCTTTTTCTCTCTGGCGTTCATTAATGCTTTACATTCATGTGAAATGACAGGGAAGCAAAACTAAAGCTCACTGGCCACTGCAAAAGCGGTCTGCAGAAGGATGCTTTTCCCTGTTTTATTAGACTTGTTGTAATCTAAAACTTTGGCGTGTTCCAAGACTGTCGTCTTCAAAAGAGCACAAGTGAGATCTCTAATTAGAGAACGTGTTGAGCTCTTAACAGCCTCATCAAAACGCTTTCTCTGCTCTCTAGCTGTGTGGCTGAGATTTGTGTTTTGAGGGGAGTAAAGGTGCAGCAGAGTTGGGTGGGCATGTTGTAGTGTCAAGTGTCAGTTGGTGTCTGACAAAAAGCTTGGCACTGAAACCAGTAACCCCGCAGATGCTTGTTGGCCTTGAAAGGCTAACTTTATCTTACTTTTACAGTTTTTCTCAGTTGCTTTGGTGCATTTCTCACAACAGAATTGATCTCTGCACCACTATTAAGACTTTTCTCAAACAATTAGTGCAAACTGCAAAACTTGGTGGATAACTTGCAAAAGTGAGTCACTTCATAAAAAAGAAAAGTCAGTTGCTCAAAGTAAGTAGTCAATGCTTCAAAAGCAAGTCCCTTAATCACAACAGATAATATATTCATCAAAAGCAAGTACTTATATCAATCAAAGTGTCAGGGCTGTCTCGATTAGTCATTACACCAGCACCTTTGGTCACAAAATCAAATGGTTTGAACGTGTTCTCATTGTGACAGATTTCTTTGTAGGTGCTTCCCAATGACATGTCAAGTCTGGACAGCATGCATGGCAT